>NW_010358750.1:0-13573 GCF_000414095.1 Morus notabilis | reverse complement strand
CCCGTACCTCGGCAAGTGTCAGGGTTGTCGTGCTCAGGGCCACACCGTCGCGCAATGTCCTCTATTTCAGTTGATCCCAGCCAACACTGCTTCCTCGTTTGCACTCCGGTCTTCGGTTCCTAATCCTGGCCGCTCTCCCTCCCCTCAGTGGCAACCGAAGGCACACATGGCCACTGCGTCCGCTTCAGACAACTCTACGTGGCTTCTTGACTCTGGGGCCTCTCATCACGTCACTGCTGATTTGAACAATCTGTTGCTTCACGCTCCTTATGACGGTCCAGACGACATTGTTATTGGTGATGGTACTGGGTTACACATTTCTCACACTGGTTCTACTTCCTTACAAACTCCCTTTCATTCCTTTAAATTACATGATGTTTTATGTGTGCCCAATATGAAACGGAATTTGATTTCTATATCTCAATTTTGCAAAACAAATAAAACATCCGTTGAATTCTTACCCACTTCCTTTTATGTGAAGGATTTAATGACGGAGGCAACACTGCTACAGGGACGAACTAGAGATGGTGTGTATGAATGGCCGGCGTCATCCCCTCCTACCAAAGCCAAACTTGCCTTCTCCAGTGTCAAAGCTTCTCTTGCTGATTGGCACCACCGCTTAGGTCATCCGTCTGAGTCTATCCTTAGGCATATTGCGTCTACCTTTTCTTTAGCTTTTTCTTCATCTGTCTCTAAGAATTTTCATTGTAAAGACTGTTATTGCAATAAAAGTCATAAATTACCTTTTTTCCAATCCACTATTGTTTCTCATGCTTCGCTTCAAATCATTTTCTATGATGTGTGGACTTCTCCTATTCATTCTGTTGATAATTTCAAATATTATGTCATCTTTGTGGATCACTACACTCATTACATCTGGTTGCACCCCCTTGCTCATAAATCGGATGTTTCCATTGTCTTTCCACGTTTCAAAGCTCTGGTTGAAAACTACTTTCAAACAAAAATTATCACCATCTACTCTGACAATGGGGGGGAATACACGGGTCTAAAATCATTCTTGTCCACAACTGGCATCTCTCATCTCACCACTCCTCCACACACACCCGAACATAATGGCTTTTCTGAGCGTCGCCACCGCCACATAGTTGAAACTGGTCTCGCTCTCCTATCCCGGGCTTCCTTACCTCTCTCCTTCTGGTCTTATGCTTTCCTCACCGCCACCTACCTTATCAATCATTTACCTACTCCCACCTTGGACATGATCTCTCCCTATCATAAGCTTTTTGCTTATCCTCCAAATTATCTCAAACTGCGAGTCTTTGGTTGTCTTTGCTACCCGTGGCTTCGTCCGTACTCTCCTCATAAATTGGCCCCTCGCTCCACTCCTTGTGTTTTTCTTGGCTACTCCCAGACCCAAAGTGCCTATCTGTGCTATGAACCCACCTCTAAGAAGATGTATACTTCCAGGCATGTACGTTTTGTTGAAACTGAATTTCCCATGAATGGTTTACTTCCCCATTTATCTCGTCCGGATGACTCTACCGGTTCCACTTGGCTCTCTATTCCTCTTCTTGCTCCGGCTTCTAACACACCATCTCCGGCTCTACCTCGCAGGACGCCTTCGTCAGGTAATCTCTCAATTCCTAGCTCGACCATTTCTTCGTTTCTGCCTTCTTGCCGCGGCAAAAATGCCACCTCGCCACGTCAAGCAACTTTGGATAGCTCAGCTCTCACTTCGCCTCCCTCTAGCCGCGACGAAGAAAATCCATCCCCAAACCAGCCACTGCCCAATCCCACAACCTAACCAGAAAATCCGTCTATGCCCAGTCCCACAACCCAACCAGCCCCCAAACCAACCACTGCCCACCCCTCCCGGACCTCCCCCATTGTTACCCGTTCCCACAACCACATACATAAGTCAATCACCAAACCTCACTTCGCCTCCCTCTAGCCGCGACGAAGAAAATCCATCCCCAAACCAGCCACTGCCCAATCCCACAACCTAACCAGAAAATCCGTCTATGCCCAGTCCCACAACCCAACCAGCCCCCAAACCAACCACTGCCCACCCCTCCCGGACCTCCCCCATTGTTACCCGTTCCCACAACCACATACATAAGTCAATCACCAAACTGAACCTCTCCGCTCTTCTTGCCAAAGAGGTAGAACCCACATGTGTGACTCAGGCTATCAAGGATGACAAATGGCGTCAGGCTAGGGGCGGCAATACGGGTCACGACACGACAACACGAATCGAAATCGACACGAAAATTACGGGTTAGGGTTGAGGAAAATGGGGTGCGGGTCGGAATCAGGTCGACTCAAAATTGACACGAACAAAACGGGTCGTTTTCGGGTTGGGCCCGTGTGACCTGAAATTGACCCGCAATTCAATTTCGTGTCAATTTCGGGTTCAAACCCGAAACTGACCCGTAGAGAAAAAAATATATATATATATAACATATTACAGAATACATATACTAAACCTAAACAACAATACATCTTCATTCCTCTGAATTGGAAGCCCGACCATGCCCTAGTGTCATGCCCTCTTTCTTCTTCTTCTTCTTCTTCTCTCGAAATAGCGACTTTGGTTCGCTCAAGTTTCGTTCTCTGCCTTCAAATTTTCCTCTCTGCCCTCAAATTTCGACATCCCCCTCATCTCTCAGCTGCCACCTGCCCTCAAATTTCCACAGTAAAGTTTCAGATTTGGAGCAACTCTATCTCAAAATAGCAACAAGGTAAGTTATGTTCTTCTATTTTTTTCTTTTGTTTTGTTTTTCTTCTTGCTTCCATTAGAAATTGTTCGGTGCGCACACATTGAAAACTGAATGACTTTTTTTTTTCCTATTTTTTCCGTATGAGTTTGAAACCTGAATACGGTTTCTATTTGATGTCAAAACAACCTGGGTGAAGTGAATTTGCTGAATATATTGGTTGAAATCGGATGAAATCGGCACTTTTTTCCCCTTGAGAAACCAAGTTTTCTTGGATGTTTTGATTCGAAAAAGTTGTGTTACCATTGACAATGGCATTGTAGCGGAAAATATTGGTTGCAATTGCTCCTGGGTGAAGTGAATTTGCTGTTATATTCACTGCTTCTTCCTGAAAAAAAAAACAATATTTGACTGACAACAGACTGATTATTAATTCAATTAGCCTTATGATGGATAAACTAAAGCCTTGTTTATACCTTTAGACGTCTTGCAAGCTCATTAGCATGCAAAATGTTAGCAAGCTTCGATTGCCCATATCCGGCTGCGCCTAATTTTCCATACCTATTATTTAGTATATGAATGGTTTTCTTTAGATATTTCATGAATAATACTAGTTTTGATTATTTTCTTTTATTTCACAGTCATATCAGATTATTCCAGTAACTGCAACTATACTGCAAGTTGTTACCCAGAAGGATCATTTATTTGTTCAAAACGGATTCCTTCACGATAGGTGAAGCGGTGACCAGTTGAGGAGACATTTACAATTCTTCCTTCTTTTCCACTTTGTTGTGTTGTTTTCTTCATTGTGTCCAACAAAAGATTTGTGAGGAGAAAATGGCCTAGTAGACAGGGAGAAGAAAAATAAAATTAATTTTGTAACCATATAATGCAAATTTAAAGTGCTTATTAAAATGAGAAAACAAAAAAGAACAATCAATTTACTCGGTACACTAATATGGAAAATGCTAGCTATAGCACTAAACGTCACACAACAATTACCTCCTTACAATCTTAAGTATTTGCATGAAACCTTATACCTATCTGCAGATATTTGCTCCGGAAAATTTTTAAACCTTTATCAGTAATCTTTAATTTGTGAATAATTTCATCGTTCAGTTTATCCAAAAAAAAAAGAGGACAATTTAACCATTATTTTTGGTATATATGCAAATACGTACCTAAGTGGTTTGTTGCAAACTGTAGTTCCATATTGTCTTTAGATAGCTTGAATGCACCGGTTGCTACCCCTGCATTGTTTCTTTATAGAAAAAAATAATAATAATAAAGAAAAAATTGCAAAGTCATCATAAGTTGTCACATAAATTCCAAGAAAATAGCTGGCTTTTAAGACTCTGATGTGAAATTGGTTCCACCATTAGAATGCTTATAAATTCTTACACTAAGATTTAGTTGTAAAATCTTTGGCTTTTTACACTAATAAATTTTTTTCAGGGGATACTGGTTTCATTTGTTTTCTCTTAATTCTATTGTAGATGAACAACAATGATTTGGAGGCACAAAGTGAGAACAATGATTTTGAGAAACCAATAGATGTGGATATCGAGCTTGACAAGGATGTGGTTGAGCTCATAGGCGTTGGTGGCCAAAAACCTCTCAAGAAGAAGAAGTTGAAATCAAAAGTTTAGAACATTTTTGACATCATTCCTCTTGGTCTGGACAAAAAGCTTAAGAGTGCTTGCAAGAAGTGTGGGCAACAATATCTTGTTGCTAGTAAGTATGGAACAAGTAACATGTTGAAGCATATTAAAACTTGTCCGAGATCAGACACTAGAGATATTGGTCAAATGCTTATTTCTCGTGATAGTAGCTTGTCGTTTGGCTCTTGTAGCTTTAATTCTGAAAAATGGCGTGAGTTGGTGACTGCTTGTATTATTATGCATGATTTGCCTTTCCAATTTGTTGAGTACAAAGGATTAAGGGCTATGCTTCAATATCTATATCCTGATGTGGAGTTAATGTCTAGGAACACTGCTAAGGCTGACTCTCTTAAGTTGTATGCAAGGGAGAAAATGAAAATAAAAAATATGTTGGATGCATGTCCTGGTAGAATAAGTTTGACATCTGATCTGTGGACTTCATTGACTACTGATGGGTATTTGTGCCTGACTGCTCATTTTCTTGATAAGAATTAGAAGTTACATAAAAGAATTCTGAGTTTTTGTCTTATGCCACCTCCACACACTGGGATAGCACTATCTGAGAAAATCTTTTCCTTATTAAGTGATTGGGGAATTGAGGAAAAGATTTTCAGTATAACTTTAGATAATGCTGCTTCAAATGATGTCTCCGTGGATGCATTGCAAAAGCAATTGAACTTGCGTGGTTTGTTGCCTTTTCATGGTGAATTTTTTCATTTGAGATGTTGTGCCCATATACTTAACCTTGTTGTGCAAGATGGTTTGAAAAGTATAGATAAGTCAGTTGAGAAGATTCGAGATAGTGTTAAATATGTTAAAGGATCACAACAAAGGAAGCAAAAGTTTTTAGAATGTGTTAAGTTAGTGTCGATGGGAAGCAACAAAGGATTGTCTCAGGATGTGGTTACTAGATGGAATTCAACTTATCTTATGCTTGAAAGTGCTCTCTTTTATAGACACGCTTTCAACATTTGGAATTGAGTAATTCTAACTATAAGAATTGTCCCAACTCCGATGAGTAGGAAAGAGTTGAGAAAATATCCAAGTTCTTGAAATTCTTCTATGATGCCACACTTTTATTTTCTGGCACAAGATATCCCACAGCAAGCTTGTATTTCCCAGCAATTATGGAATGCTATATAACCTTGAAAAATGCTACCCAAGGTGAAGATGAGTACTTGAAGTCCATGGCTATGCATATGTGGCCCAAATTTCAGAAATATTGGTCACAATTCAGCCCCATTTTAGGCATTGCACTTGTATTCGATCCACGATATAAGATGCAGTTTATTGACTTTTGCTACAAGAAAGCTTTTGGGCTTAACTTTAAGGAGTTGTTATCATTGCGTGAGAAGTTGGAATCCTTTTTTCATGAGTATGCTTTGAAGCTTGATCATTCTGTCTCACCACCCACTTGCAAGAAAAAGGACAAGGGTAAAGCACCATATGGAATGGAAGTAGATAAGTCAGATTTGATGAAGGTAATATTTATTTTTCTTATATATTTACATTCTTGTACGTAGTCATATTTATCTTAATAGTTACTAATGTTTTATATTTTTTTTTCAGGAATTTGATGATGTTTCCAGTGATTTGTTTTATGATTCAAACAAAAAATCATAGTTGGAATTGTATTTGGATGAGCCTAGAATAAAACGGAGTTATCAGTTGGATATTCTCTCTTATTGGAAGACAAATCAGTGCCGCTACCCAATTCTTGCTGCCATGGCCCGTGATTTGTTATGCATTCCTGTATCAACAGTTGCTTCAGAAGCTGCATTTAGTGTTGGCGGTCGTGTGCCTGATCAGTTCCGTAGCTCTCTTAAACATGAGACTGTTGAAGCAATTGTATGTACAAGGGATTGGTTGTATGGAAATGAAGGTATATTCTTCAAGTTTTTCATTGTTCTCTTAAATATTGTTCCTCCCAGTCTCATAAATGCTAATCAGTAACTTTTTTTCCTAGATGGATTCAAAGTATTTCGTGAAGATATGGATGAGCTCATCAACACTGTCGTTGATCTTAACATACATTCTGAAAAAACTGTCGACCAAGCTTCTAACTCCGGATGCGCTTGAATTTGATTTTTATTATGGTTGGGTAATGTTTTTTTTTTTTTTTTTGCTTCATTGGAACTATGTGGTTTTAGGACTTTGTTATGCAGGTTTCATTTCATGTGATGTTTTCTTTTGCATCATGGACTTCTTTTAAATCAATGTGGTTCTCTTTTGCATCAATGTGGTTGCATCATGAATTTCATGTAATGTTGTTGCTGGAATTTTATTATCTATGCTTGAATTTTGGTACTTTGTTAAGATCTTTACAAAATGGACTGAAATATCCAATTTCGTGTCAATTTCGGTTTACCAGATTCGTGTCATGTCTCGGGTTCGCGGGTCAATTCGTGTCGCGTGTCACTTTCGGTTCGTGTCGTGTGACCCGCAACCTGACCGTGTCGTGTTCGTGTCACGGTTCTCAATTATTTTCGTGTCACGGGTCGTGTCCGGGTCACGTGAAAAAAAAAATGACACGGCACAAACACGACACGAACACGACACGCGACACAAATTGACACCCCTACGTCAGGCCATGTCTGCGGAGTTCAATGCCCTTATTTGTAAGATGCAGTTTATTGACTTTTGCTACAAGAAAGCTTTTGGGCTTAACTTTAAGGAGTTGTTATCATTGCGTGAGAAGTTGGAATCCTTTTTTCATGAGTATGCTTTGAAGCTTGATCATTCTGTCTCACCACCCACTTGCAAGAAAAAGGACAAGGGTAAAGCACCATATGGAATGGAAGTAGATAAGTCAGATTTGATGAAGGTAATATTTATTTTTCTTATATATTTACATTCTTGTACGTAGTCATATTTATCTTAATAGTTACTAATGTTTTATATTTTTTTTTCAGGAATTTGATGATGTTTCCAGTGATTTGTTTTATGATTCAAACAAAAAATCATAGTTGGAATTGTATTTGGATGAGCCTAGAATAAAACGGAGTTATCAGTTGGATATTCTCTCTTATTGGAAGACAAATCAGTGCCGCTACCCAATTCTTGCTGCCATGGCCCGTGATTTGTTATGCATTCCTGTATCAACAGTTGCTTCAGAAGCTGCATTTAGTGTTGGCGGTCGTGTGCTTGATCAGTTCCGTAGCTCTCTTAAACATGAGACTGTTGAAGCAATTGTATGTACAAGGGATTGGTTGTATGGAAATGAAGGTATATTCTTCAAGTTTTTCATTGTTCTCTTAAATATTGTTCCTCCCAGTCTCATAAATGCTAATCAGTAACTTTTTTTCCTAGATGGATTCAAAGTATTTCGTGAAGATATGGATGAGCTCATCAACACTGTCGTTGATCTTAACATACATTCTGAAAAAACTGTCGACCAAGCTTCTAACTCCGGATGCGCTTGAATTTGATTTTTATTATGGTTGGGTAATGTTTTTTTTTTTTTTTTTGCTTCATTGGAACTATGTGGTTTTAGGACTTTGTTATGCAGGTTTTATTTCATGTGATGTTTTCTTTTGCATCATGGACTTCTTTTAAATCAATGTGGTTCTCTTTTGCATCAATGTGGTTGCATCATGAATTTTATGTAATGTTGTTGCTGGAATTTTATTATCTATGCTTGAATTTTGGTACTTTGTTAAGATCTTTACAAAATGGACTGAAATATCCAATTTCGTGTCAATTTCGGTTTACCAGATTCGTGTCATGTCTCGGGTTCGCGGGTCAATTCGTGTCGCGTGTCACTTTCGGTTCGTGTCGTGTGACCCGCAACCTGACCGTGTCGTGTTCGTGTCACGGTTCTCAATTATTTTCGTGTCACGGGTCGTGTCCGGGTCACGTGAAAAAAAAAATGACACGGCACAAACACGACACGAACACGACACGCGACACAAATTGACACCCCTACGTCAGGCCATGTCTGCGGAGTTCAATGCCCTTATTTGAAATGGCACTTGGGAGTTAGTTCCTCCGGATACGGCTCAGAACATTGTCGGTTGCAAGTGGATTTTTCGTATTAAACGTTTGCCTGATGGTTTTGTTGACAGGTACAAAGCTCGTCTGGTTGCCAAGGGTTTTCATCAGCGCCCCGGTGTTGACTACCATGAGACATTCAGCCATGTTGTCAAACCCACAACTGTTCGTCTGGTGCTTTGCCGTGGCTGGTTTCTCCGCCAACTTGACGTTAATAATGCTTTTCTTCAGGGCCCTCTCACTGAAGATGTCTACATGACACAACCACAGGGCTTCACTGATACTGACCACTCCCAGCATGTCTGCAAGTTGAGAAAAGCTATCTATGGCCTCAAGCAAGCACCTCGTGCTTGGTATAATGAGCTTCGTCAGTTTCTTCTTCACTCCGGCTTCATCAACTCTACTGCAAACACCTCTCTGTTTATCTTCAACAAAAACAACGTAACTCTTTATCTTCTTGTTTATGTTGATGATATTATTATCACAGGGAGTGATTCCATTGCAGTTCAGGGATTCATTACACTTCTAGCCAATCGGTTTTCGTTAAAGGATCTTGGTCCGTTAACCTACTTTCTTGGCGTAGAAGTTGTCCCTCACTCACAGGGCATCATTCTATCACAACGGAGATATATTGCTGATCTTCTTGCTCGTACCAAGATGACCAATGCCCGCCCGGTCGCCACACCTCTCGCCACGACGCCCACTCTTGTTCTTCACTCGGGCTCTGCGCTATCGGATCCCACTGAATATCGTGCCATTGTCTGACTCGCTCGGACATTGCATATGTGGTTAACAAACTTTCTCAGTTCATGCATCGTCTAACCACTGATCACTGGAATGCTGCCAAACGTCTTCTCAGGTATCTTTGTGGAACCATTGATCAGGGTATTCTTCTCCATTGCCGCTCTACACTTGATCTTCATGCTTTCTCCGACGCTGACTGGGCCGGTAACAAAGATGACTTCACCTCCACTAGCGCATACATTGTTTATCTTGGTCGTAACCCCATATCTTGGAGTTCCAAGAAACAATGCACGGTTGCTCAATCATCGACTGAAGCTGAATATCGATATGTTGCTGCTACAGCTGTAGAATTGCGCTGGATCACTTCTTTTCTTGGTGAGCTTGGTTTCTCTTCCTCTCAGAAACCGATCATCTACTGTGATAATGTGGGAGCCACAAATTTATGTTCTAATCCGGTGTTTCATTCCCGTATGAAACATGTTGCACTCGACTATCATTTCATTCGTGAACAAGTTCAGACTGGACTTCTTCGAGTGACGCATGTCTCTTCTACGGATTAGTTGGCGGATGCTCTCACTAAACCTCTACCCCGCACACGCTTTCATCAGCTACTACTCAAGATTGGAGTCTTCTCTCGGAGCTCCAACTTATGGGGCATATTAGAGATATTAAACGATAGTTTCTTTATTTAGATTATTGTACAGCTGGAATTAGATTTGTATAGCTAAGAATTTTAAATTCCCTAGATTATAGTTAGTTTTCAATTTCAAAATATTGTTTCCTGATTCTGTTTGTAACCTATTTATACTCTTCTTCTATCAATGGAAAAGTGGTGCATTATTTCCTCAATTATAAAGTCTCATACTCTCAAGGAGTATTTGTCAAGATTACCCAAAATTAATATATAATGGGGAAATATTTTGCCGCTAATGTCACTTTTTATGTGTCAGAGAGATGTAAAATGTAACGGCGACTTTCTTTTGTATCGAGAAAAAATTTCGCCGCTAACTATAGCAGTGAATTTCAAATTCACCGCTATAAGGCTATAGCGACCGGGTTATAGCGGTGAGTCAGTGAAAAATATTTTTGCCACTATAAATAAATAGCGGTGCATGTCTTTTTATAGCGGCGAATTTTTTTGCCACTAATAGCTTTTTTTTTCTTGTAGTAAGGCTTTTTTCACATAAACAAAGTGTGATACCTTCAATAGGAAGAACAAATGATCAAAGCTTCTATATCATTTTTTTGCTAATACAATAAAAGTGTACCAATAACACGTGAAAAAAATAAATAAAAGCACAGAAATTATTTTTAGCAAAAAAAAAAAAAAAACATAAAGTATTACAATACAATAAACATGATTGAAGAAGTTAAGGTTGCGAGGGTTTTAGAACCGGAGTTCATGATTATAGTTCCAACCTTTATTTGTTTGTAAAAAATAAAAAATGGTTCTTGAAAGCGAGTGTTTGGTTTGAATGGTTTTGGTTCAAGATTTAGACCATAATGTGATGTTTTAAACTAAAACCACCCAAAAAGTAAAACCACTCCCCTCTTAGTTTTGGATGGTTTAAACATCTTATTCTAATTCTGATTCTAGAATCATGGTTTGAACCATATGTTCAAATCATAAATTATAATTTTAATTTTAAAATCAAAACCACCTAGATTTAAACCTCCGAACCTAAATGGTTAGCCTAGTGTACTAGAGTCTTAATTCTTATGTAATGTTTGATATAGTAGTATGGAATGAAGTTCGTCAGTTTATTATAAAAAGAAAACGATAAATAGTTAGAAAAAAAAGGGTAAGTTCGGTTGGTGGGTGGGTGGAAAAGAGCAGTACAATTTAGACTTGGGAACTTTTTTTTAAAATTTTTTTTAACAGGGGTGTAATAAATAATAATCAAAATTTAAAACTTATGTGATGGATGGTTTATAAACGAGTGAAAAAAATGGAATTAGGGGGTGACAATAGACTTAGCCTTTTGATTAATTTTTCTATACACTTTTATATTTAGTAATTAACCTTATAAAATTGTCAAACCATTATAATATGACTCAAATGGTTAAATCGTTTATATTAGTGGCGAAAATACTGCTCATGTGTGCCTAATCTTCTTCTTCCTTTTTTTTTTTTGTTTTGTTTTGTTTTGTTTTTTGTTTTTTTGTTTTTTTTTTTTTTAAGGAGTGTCCCTAATCTTCTTGGTACTTTATCCTAATTATGAACTTTTCGTGCTTTGACAAGATATCTATCTTTTAAAATTTTGATTTCAGCCATTAGCCCCCCTTTAATAAATTCCATTAATCAAGCATATAAACGACATTGGTAATTTAGATGGCCTTACAAATGTTAACATATTCAAGGAATTGAATACTAAAATTACAAGTTTAGTGTAGATTTCTATTGTAAGATATGTTATTTTGCCAAGTTAGTAGAGCAAGTCTTTCTAAATAGAAGAATTATTCCATGAATTAGGTGTATCACGTCATTATTTTTAAATATTAATGGTCGAATTTATGAGTGTTCACAGTAAAATAATACACCATTCGACAAAAACCTGCTCCCGCCCATAAATCTAGCCAATAATATTTTATCTAATGATTAAAAAAAACTTGCTCTATAAGTAGGGCAAAAAGATGGACCCTACCGTAAAACTTTTTTAAGTTTTTTTTTAATCTTTACTCACATAAAAAAGAGAATTATTGGTATCATCCCACTTCTCATTTCTTTCATCACATTGAGAATTTTGGGACTTATTAGTAATACAGAAATGACCTGACTCAATTTTATTTAAAAGATATGAATCTAATTTTCACTTATGCTACTAGTACGTGCACACTCAATACAACACAACATATTAATCAAGCAGGGTTCTTAAAATGGAGTTGTAAAATATTAAACTATGGGCACATCCCGAACAGAAAAGAAAGAAATGCACTCTTATCGTTGCACCAACCTAAAATGGTAAAAATTTGTTTAAGTTAATTAAGAGGTGTAAATAGTGAAAAACCCTAACCAAGAAGCCGATAGTGGGTGTGACTAGTGCAGTGCAGCTTTTAAGAAGCCCAAACAAGATTTTGGAGCAGAACACAGAACTCAGAGAGAGAGAGAGATGTATCAATGCCAGAGTGACTAATAAGCTCTCTCACCATTCACCAAAGCGCATATTGATGTACCTCTGTTTGTGTGTTTGTGTGTATGTCTGTGTTGAGAGGTCCTGTTGTTAAAGCACCCAATACGTGGCCTCATAACCAACACTCTTCATAAATGCCTCTTATTAAACACAGCACGTGCATGCTGTTTTTTTTTTTTTTTTTTTTCCTATTTTTTTTCTCCTTTTCCTTGCTCATAATGTAGTTTTTCTCCTCACATAATAAATGAACGGTAAAAAAGAAAAAGGGAAAAAGAAAAAACAGCTATTTAGTACGATCTTGATGAATAATGATTTGAGTATATTATTATTTTTCATATCATGTACCTTGTTTTAGGGTTCATACACACACACACACACACATATATATACATATATATGTATGTATAGACATTTTGTTGTAACTGATTAACTTATATTAATCGTCCATTCAGCTGGTGTTTTAGCTTAATATTTATAACAAAGAACGAGTTTGTGAGCAACTAAATATGTTTTTCATTTTTTTCTTTCAATTTGTTCTTTATTTATCGGGAAAAGTATACATAAGAAAATGATGAATTACATACAAACACAAACACGTATATATAATGCAACATCATTTTCCTTACTTTTTTCTTTTCTTATTTCTTTGCGATACAAATGAAAGTCTTAAAGTGGGGTTTTGTTTCTTTTGTTTCATTTTTTTCCTTGAATTTTTTTGATTATAATATTTTAATACATATAAACAACTTATTGGAAGATTCATGATGATTTCTAGAGTCTTAATTCTCTCTTTTGAAAAAGTGATTGAAATTATTATAAAAGGTAAAAAGGTGCTACGGATCTTTTCAATTTTTATTGAAAAAAGAACAAAGATATGAGGTGTAAAAGTAAACATTGTTTTCAATTCCACCTCCACTTTTGATCATTTTACTTTATAGGATTATGCCCATGAACAAAAGATATCCCTATGCTAGCTACTTCAGTCTCAAAAATATATTGCCCTCTAATATCAATATATATATATATATATATATATACATCTTCCCTCTTTCAATTGGTTAATTGGTCACATTTTTTCTTTGTTCATAAAAAATTGGTCACATTTTTTAATTGCAGATAATGTTATCAAATTTCTAAGTAGCATCTGGCCAGAAAATCAAAATCCTTAACCGAACGCACCTCTTGCCAGTCATTACACAGCGCAGACCTCGTATTATACCATTGCCAAAATTACCAGCTTTCTTCTTATTTAATTGTTTTATTTTTTTTTTTTGAAAATAATTTAGTTTTTTTGGTTTGTCCTTTATATCCTTAAATCAGTTTAGCAAGATCATTGTTGGAAATTTTAGATTAATATATATATATATAT
>NW_010358749.1:308370-320913 GCF_000414095.1 Morus notabilis | reverse complement strand
TACCACCGCCACTAGAATGACGACAACGTTTGGTGTCGAAACGGGGCCCGTTACGACACAAAAAGTTGTCACGGTTTCGTGGGGTTGTTGAGGGCGAAGAGAGCTTTGATCTGACAGATTGTGGGCCTCGTTACGGCACCAAAAGTTTCCACCGTTCCCGTACCATTTGGAGATCGCGATGAGAGCTTCGATCTAACGGTTGATGGGCCCCGTTACGACACCAAAAGTTTCGCCGTTCCCGTGGCAGTTGTAGATCACGAAGAGTGCTTCGATCAAATCGCTGATGGGCCCCATTTCAACACCAAAAGTTATCTTCGTTCCCGTGGCGGTTGTAGGGTGTGAAGAGAGCATCGATCTAACGCCCGATGGGCCCCGTTAGGACACCAAAAGTTTGCGCCGAAAATGTGGAGAGAGCTTCGATCTAACGCCCGATGGGCCCCATTAGGACACCAAAAGTTTTCACCAAAAACGTGGCAGTTGTAGATCGCGAAGAGGTTCGATCTGACGGTTGATGGGCCCCGTTACGACACCAAAAGTTTCGCCGTTCCCGTGGCAGTTGTAGATCGCGAAGAGGTTCGATCTGACGGGTGATGGGCCCCGTTACGACATAAAAAGTTATCGCCGTTCCCGTGCCAATTGTAGATCGCGAAGAGGTTCGATCTGACGGGTGATGGGCCCCGTTACGACATAAAAAGTTATCGCCGTTCCCGTGCCAATTGTAGATCGCGAAGAGGTTCGATCTGACGGGTGATGGGCCCCGTTACGACATAAAAAGTTATCGCCGTTCCCGTGCCAATTGTAGATCGCGAAGAGGTTCGATCTGACGGGTGATGGGCCCCGTTACGACATAAAAAGTTATCGCCGTTCCCGTGCCAATTGTAGATCGCGAAGAGGTTCGATCTGACGGGTGATGGGCCCCGTTACGACATAAAAAGTTATCGCCGTTCCCGTGCCAATTGTAGATCGCGAAGAGGTTCGATCTGACGGGTGATGGGCCCCGTTACGACATAAAAAGTTATCGCCGTTCCCGTGCCAGTTGTAGATCGCGAAGAGAGCCTCGATCTGACGGCTGATGGTCCCCGTTACGACACCAAACTTTGTCGCCCTTCCCGGGGCGGTTGTAGAGCACGAAGAGAGCTTCGATCTAACGGCTGATGGGCCTCGTTTCAACCAAACGTTGTCGCCATTCCAGTGGTAGGGCGCGAAGAGAGCTTCGATATAACGTCTGAAGGACCGGCCCCGTTACGACACCAAAGGTTGTCCCCGTTCCCGTGGCAGTTGTAGAGCACGAAGAGAGCTTCGATATGACGGATGATGGGCCCCGTTACGACACCGAAAGATATCGCCGTTCCCGAGGCGGTTGTAGAGCGCGAACAGAGATTAGATCCATCCGTTGATGGGCGCCGTTACACACCAAAAGTTTTAAGCGTTCCTTTGGCCATTGCAGATTGTGAAGAGAGATTCGATCTAACGGCTAATGGGGCCCGTTCTCTTTTTTATCATAAGGATTGTAAAACCTTATTTTTAATTTAAAGATTAGGTTTATTAAATCTTGATTACCTTACCTTTTATTGGCAAAGTCTGAAATTGATATACTTTCATGAGATTATACTTCGAGTTCTTCAAAAAATTGTTTTAACAGTTATGTATTGTTTTTTTTCTTCTAAGAAAATAGTTTAAAGCTTCTATTTAGAACTAAAATTAAGTTTAGCCTCATTCTAGAACTAAAACTGAGTTTAACCTCAAATTCTCAATCTAAATTTTGGCAAAATTCCGCCTTATTTTTTGATGTTTCCCGAGCCAACTTTAGCTCACTTTTTATCCATTGTTTTTCACCTTAAAACACAAACCATATCCTTTCTCTTTTTTCTCTCATCTGTTGTTGGATTGTGTTGAAAACTCATAATATAATCATGTGGGATTCACATGATCACACGATTAGAATGGTATTAATCAGAAGATGCTACCTTGCTTCGTATAAGAATATGATTATATTGTTATATAATTGTGATAACATCAATCATAATCAGCTTACCAAAAATATATATATGAAAATACACACTTTTTTTCTTTTCACTTTCTTGTTCCTTTTCAAAGCTGGCAAGATATTTTTGCATTCTTTTATGTATTTTTCATTTTTCTGATAATTATTGATGGTGAACTTGAAAAGGAATATTTAGTACCTATAATTCCCAAGTGTTCTTTTCAAGTACTGGTGTCTGGTAAGCCTGAGAAGGAACCTTTGGACCTATTATTCGTAGGTTAATTTTATCTAAATCGCACACTATTGAGGTAGATTTTGTGCAATCTGAAAAATACGCGGGGTGAATTTTGTTTGATTTGGAAAAACATAAAAACTGATTTTCCATTTTTTTTTTTAAAAAACGTGGTATTTTTTATAATATGATTAAATACAAAGAACATTTTTACAATTATACCAAATTACAATGATGTGGCTTACCTCGTTTTAACAACTTCTCTTCAGGCTAAAGCAAGAGGTGTTTAAAACTTTGAATACAGTTTCACTAGATTGCCAATTTCCACGGGAACCCAATTAGGCAATCACCTCCAAAAATAGGTTAGGTAAACAAATTTTATGTTACGGTGAGTTCCAACTTTCCAAGTTAGTCCCTTGAACCCAAAATTTGGTAGATTTAATATTATTAATTAAATACAAGGGAGATTTATGAGCTCGTTTAGTTTATTGATTCGAGTCGAGATGTGATTTTATGTGAGAGCGTTTTATTGTAGTAAAAAAATTAGATGTGACTGTTTCTGAGAGTTTTTAACTGTAACAAAACTCGAATTTTAAACTCGAATCGGTAAAATGAACGGTACCTAATTACACAAACTTTAATGACGTGGCTTATCTCATTTGAACAGTTTTTCGTTACAACCAAGAGGTGTTTGAAACTTTGAATACACCTTCACTAGATGTCCATGTGAACCAAATTAGGCAATCACCTCAAAAAATAGGTGAGGCAAGCAAATTTTATGTTATGATCTTCTGACCTTGTAACAGATTTTGATGATTATGAAAAGTTAGCTATCATCACCCAAACATTAGTTACTCCTAGTTGGGCTATGCAATTTGCAAAGGTTAATAATAATTGAATAAACAGTTTTATAAGTAATATTTTGGCCGCCAATTCATATGTAACAATAAATTTTTTAATTTTCAGTTGGTCAAATTTTGATGATAAGAACTAAATATAAAATGGACCTCATTAATTGCCACATGAAAAATAAGCTCCCACAACAATATTTGGTCAGCCATTCATATATATTATTATTCTAATAATTATTTGAAATTGTGCATCTTCAAAATAAAAAAATGGGTCTAACATCCCTCATCAATCCTAGTGGTTGGTGTATGGGTATTCTTGTACTGTAGGTCAGTTTAACATTATTGTGTTGTTAAAAAATTTTATTATTTTTATATTGTTAGTAATAAGTTGTTGTGACAAAAAACATATAGGTGTTTAGTAAATATTTTTACAAAACTATTGTGAATACTAGAAGCAAAAATTTAAGTGTTTGGTAAATTGTGTATAAAATTATTGTGATGATGTGTAATGACGAAAGTAGACATACTTTAATAAATATTTATAGTTAATTTTATTTCTATTTTTATGGTAAATATTCAAAATATAAAAGTATAATTTTAATTTATTAATTAAAATATTTCTTAAAAATAAATTATTTTTACTGATTGGAAAAACTATTCATCTACTAATTATTTATTTATTTATTGTTATTATTTTAAGTATTTTGATAATTATTAAAAATATTTGAATAAAATTTAGCATACTCTTGTTAAAGAGTTTCAATTGTAAATAACTATTTAAAAAAAATATGTTTTTTTTAATTTGATATGAAAAAAGTAAAATAAGTAGATTGATAATTAAGTTTTATTATTAAAGTTATCTTCGTAAATTTAGATAATGACAGTAAAAGTTGTGTACAAAAATGACTTTTAAGTTGCTTCTCAAATTCTACTGTTTGACAACTATTTTTAAAAACTGCTGGACAAAAGCATAATTTACCAAATACCTAACTTGTTGGAGATTCTTTTAAAGCAGCCTCTAAAATCAATACCAAACAAGCCATATAAATATATATAACTACACTAATTGTAAATGGATAGTTTTTTATAGAACAAGCTATTTTACTCTACCAATAAAGCAAGTGTATTTATCGTTAGATTAATTTTTCAACCGTCAGATCTATAACATGAATATTTTTGTGTAGTGTGTTGTATATTTTTTATACAGATATGTACATATCTTACCGTTAAAAAGTAATCTAACGGTTAAAAATACTTATCATATTATGGAGCAAAATGTAAAGATTCCTTTACCAATTATCTTTTTGTTTTATATAATTTTTTTAGTACGGTAATATATCAATAAATTAAATTTTTTATCTATTAAATCTACATAAAATTATATAAAAGATTAAAAAATACATAAATTTAATAACTAAAAAAAGAACTTACCGATACGTCAAAGCTATCAAAATCTCCCTAGTTGTATTAAGGGCTTTGGAATAAACACGATGGAATATGCCAACAACTAATACATGGGTTTGGAGAGACGGTAGGTCCCACTTTGGATCGGATAAGTCCGTCCATAAACAGTACGAGGCTCATATGTCTTTTGCCATAGTTTATGCCAGCTAGTGGCTACCAATCCGTAGTCGGTCTGATTTTAATCTCAATTAGTGGTCCCCACCTTGACAACTTATTAGGATAAACCTTGCTATCACTTCTAATTATTTATTATTTTTTATGAGACGAATTATTTAGTGAGAGTTTAGTTTATATATTCAGAATTATAATTTAAAATTATTTTTATTTTATATATATTTTTTATAAATAAAAATATTATAAAAAATTATAAATCATAATTTATAATTAAATATGAATATAAAAAATAAACGTCATCAATTTGTTAATCATTCCTATGATTAAAAATATATATAAATTATTGACTCACTTTAATGTTTAGAACAAAATTCATGCCAATATCTAAAACATTGAATCGAATAATTTATTAATTATATCACTTCTTAAAAAATTTAATTTTGTATATACTTGTGTGTTGTCAATTAAAAGGAAACAATTCATCTTCTCGTTGTATTTGTCTGACCGAAACACCTATATCATGTGTTACAAAAACTGCATTGACTGACTCGTTAGTCGTTTGTTGGCTACTGAAATGCAACTTTCTTTTAAGGAGAGAGAGAGAGAAACAATTTTACCGTCCTGTTAGTTAATAAATAAACCAGTTTTTTCCAATATTCTTCAATAGAAAACAAAATTTAATGAATTACCTAATTTGCAGGAAATGGTTTAGTTCTGAACCATTTCCTCATGAGTTGAAAACCAACTCTATTTGTATATTGGCAAAACCTTTCTTCTCAACAAAAAGGAAAACAAATAAACAATTTAACTGTTATGTTAGCTAACTTTAATGAATAAACAAATTGTTTCCACTATTCTTCTAGAGAGGACAAAAATATATGAATTACTCTATTTATAGTTTAATAAATATTTGTGAGCCATTTCCTTACGCGTTGAAAATTAACAAATAAACAAACTCTACATGAATTTCGTCAATGTTTTTGTCTTTTCAACAAAAGGAAAACAATTTAACTGTCTCGTTGGGTAACTTTAATAAACCATTAAGGGCTCGTTCATCGCTGATTTGAGTTTTACTTTATGAGTTTAAAAATTTATGGTGAATATTACAGAATCATTTCCTCGTGAGTTTGAAAATTAACAAAATTATTATCCGTTAGAAATTAAAATCTTTAAGATAATATTTAATTTATAAATTTAAAATTTATATTTTTTATAAAAATAATAATATTATAAAAAATTATGAATTATAATTCAAAATAAAAAATAGATTCATAAAACAAACATCTCTTTAAATTAAGAAAACGGTGGGATATTCGAGTATATCCAAAACTAATGATGAATAGCCGAATTATTGCACTGTGACGTGGAGCCGAGCTGTCCTATCCACTTACCCCAACAACTCGACAATCTCACACTTACCTGAAATGCAGCCTGCCACGTCATCACGTGTACAGATACCATGATGTTCGCGGCGTCTCGGAAACTCACCCTCCCTCTGTGGGTCCCATATTTGAGAGTCCCCAAATATCCCCGTACTATAAATTCCCTCACATTCTACCAATCCAATTGAAAAACCCACGTCACGTGCTCTCTCTCTCTCTCTCTCTCTCTCTCTCTACATTTTGCAGAGACAACGGAAAAAAAAAGTCCATCCATGGTTGAAATACGCGGCGTAGCGGCGACGAGCCTCGACGACATGGTTTTCGAATATCTAGAATACGGCGAGGAGTCGTCGCCGGAGAGTAGGTTCATCTCCGGCGACGATTGCTACGACGACGACGGAGAGGAGGAGCGGAGTAGTTTCGATGTCGAAGAGAGCAAGGCGTTTTGGGATGAGCAAAAGAAACTCCTCCAGGTGATTATTAATCGAGCAAAATATGAAACTCCGATGAAAGATTTTTTTTTTCTTTTTTGTTTTTGTGATTTTCTAATGGAGATTAGATTTTCTTCCTTTTTTCACAGGGATTATTGTACAGAACGAATTCGATCGAATCGAAGATTCGACAAGCAACGAAGGAGGTCTTGAAGGACGCGAAAAATTCCCAATGCGGATGCGCGAGATTCGCGGCGGCGGTGGCGGGCGGCGGTTGCTGGAGCTGCTTGCGGAGAGAGGTTTGCAATCGGCTGATCAATCTCGGCTACGATTGCGCGATCTGCAAGTCAAAGTGGCGGAGCTCGTCTAGTATTCCGTCAGGTAAATTCAAAACTTGAGAAAATTCGCTCACAAATTCAATTTCCGAAATCAGAAATAGGCGAAGAACGGACAATTGAATTTTTTTTCTTTTCTTTTTTTTTTTTTCAGGGGAACACAGTTATCTGGAGGTTGTGGATCGATCGAGTGCGAAGAGAGGGGAAACGAGAGTCGTGATCGAGCTGAACTTCCGAGCGGAGTTTGAGATGTCTAGGGCAAGCGAGGAGTACAACTTGTTGATCGGACAATTGCCGGAGGTTTTCGTCGGAAAAGCGGAGAGACTGAGAGGGATGATAAAGATCCTGTGCTCGGCGGCGAAGAAGTGCATGAAGGAGAAGAACATGCACTTAGGGCCGTGGAGAAAGCACAAGTACATGCAGGCCAAGTGGCTCGGCAGGTGCGACAGGTCGGCGGCGGCGCCGTTACCAGTCGGGAACTCTGGTCGGACGGCGAAGTCAAAGGCCTCCATGTTGACCTTTGATCTCTTGGAGGCTATGCCCATCCCTGGTCTGCGTCGCACCGCTGTTGAAGTTAGTGTGATTTAATTATTGAGAAATATTGAAGAAAGAGAAATTTTGCCCACTTTTGGTTTTTTTTTTTTTTTTTTTTTTTTTTTCTTTAAATTTTCCCCCTTTTTGTTTTTTTTTTTTTTTTTTTTTTTTTTTCTCTTCATTTTTCCTTCTATTTTTTCATGTTAGTCTTCTTGTCTAAGTTGTAAAAATATGGGGCCTTCTTCTTTAGTGAAATTGGCGATTAGAGGTATTAATGGAAATACGGGTTATTGAGTTTGGTTTTAAGATTTGGATAGAGAATTATTACAAGGCCAAGTGAATTAACAAAATTTGCAACAACAAAAAAAAAAAACAACAACAACAATAATAATAATAATAATAATAATAATAATAACTACTAAAGAACAAATAATAATAATAATAATAACTACTACTAAAGAACTTTTAAAATAACATCCCGGATTCAAAACAAAGGTTCATATATTGTTTCAAAAAAAAACAAAGGTTCGAAGATCAAAGAAATACTGCACGACGATAGACACAACTGAAATGTTAGAAGTTCGTATGACCACCCACAAAAATTTTTACCTTTTTTTTTACCGTGATTAAATTCAGTAACAGAATGTAAAGATTACTAAAATTGAGAGTCAACAGACTCAATACAGTGCTAGCGGTTAGACTATTATTAATATTAATTGTATATTTATTATAAAAAAGTATGATATAATATATTATTTTTATTTTTATTTTGATATAAAATATAATTTAAAATGTTAAATTTATTTTTTCTTATAATTATTAAGTTTTGTAAAAGTTTTTTTAAAAAAATGTAAAAATAAATTTTTATATTTAAAATAATTAGAAAAATATAAGTTGTAATGGTTATATGAAAAAGTATATATTTTAATCAATAAGAATTAAATACTAAATTTTTTTTATACTATACTTCGTGAAAAATTTATCATAAAGTATATTATGACCCTGTTCATTTCGCTGATTCGAGTTTAGAATTCGAGTTTTTCTACAGTAAAAAGCTTTCACAAACAATCACATCTAACTTTTTTGCTACAGTAAAAAGCTCTCACATAAAATCACATCTCAACTCGAATCAGCGAAGTGAACGGGACCTATATAAAAAATTTAACACAATAAATAGCATTACATTATAAAATATTTTTTGTACTATAATATTAAATTTATAATTAACACATTAATCATAACATTGTATTAAAAATGCCCTTTTGTATAAGTCTATTAGACTCCTCAAGTCTGCCAACAACAAAAACAAAAACGAGCTAAAAAAAAAAGAAAAACAAAAAAAAAGTGATTACAGCCCGTTCACTTCACCAATTCGAGTTTAGAATTCGAGTTTTACTACAGTAAAAAACTCTCACAAATAATCACATCTAACTTTTTTACTACAATAAAAAACTCACATAAAATCACATCTCAATTCGAATCAACGAAGTGAACGAACCTGTGCGGCTTTTAGAGACTGATACACGAGGTTACGGAGCGCGCTAAACAATTTTGGGCAAAATCAGTGGACCAAGTTGGTTGAGTTTACGAGGGACCCGTGATACAGCAATGAGTAATTTTACTGGACTTCTCGACTCATTATAATGCAGTTTATTTTTGGGCTAAAAAGGAATGCAAGGACTTAAATACACACACACACACACACACACACACATATATATATATATATATATATATATATATATCTTTGAGCAGGATCACAGAATAAATAAACCCAAACAAGAAGACAACTTTCATCTCCATTTTGTTAACTTCATAACAAACTTGGTATACTAGGTAAACTAACAAAACTGGTAACACTCAGTGAACAATAAACCGCCGAGTTGATGAGCTTGAGTAGAAAATAGAGTAAAAAACTAGCAAACTAAAAAACACTGAGAGCCTCCGAAAGAGAAAGGGAATGTGATGGATCAAGTTCCGGCGTTCCTACGACCAACACGAGCAACAAAACCAGCTTTAATCGGGGCAACTGATCGACCGGAACCGCACTGCATGGATATAAACATCAGATTAATAATCTATTTTGGAAGAGAAAAGATACACACAAATGCAAAGCAAAGAAGAAAAATCACAACACACGTATGAGGACTTAATTTCTGAAATGACAATCAATGCATGAGCAAGGCTTTTTTACAGAGGCCTCAGAACTAAGGTTACTCTTATCATAATTAAGACAAATCTGACAATGTAGGCAATACTAGTCATCATTGGCCTCCTCTAGACTATCTCCACAAACTGAAAGAAAATAACTCATTACTCATCTTTCCTTGCTTTCTTTTTTGCTAAACATGTATGAAATATTTGAAACATAAAAAAACAACAAAAAAGGCGTCCCTGAACGCTGGAAAGTGGGGGGCACAACTACTATTTGATAGGAGGACAGGAAATTTACAGCAACCTCAGACCGCCATGCTTTCACATAACGCAAAAATATATTAATGTTATCAGAAAAACCTAAGTCCGTTTTGTGTGTGGTCTGGAAGCAGATGGGAAAAGTAAGACAAGATATTACCTTCTCGCATCTGAGAAAGAAGAGACGATTCTCCTTTGAAAGTATAGTGTCTGGACTTTTGCATCCAAGGCAAATGACATACTCGTCTGAAAGAGGAAGCAGCCATAAGCAAACATTACATACCGTTAGGAAACATAAATATTCAACAGATACAAAAGCACTTCCACTTTCCACATGAAAAGATGGATGTCAAGTTCTCCAATTTTTACCCTTTGCAGAAAAAGAAACATTCCGTTCATGTTAATGTCAAAAGTGCGCTGTAAAATGTATCAAGCCACTACTAACGAGTTACTTACTGATATATCGTCGCAGGATTCCTTCAAAATTCTTGGGTGCAAATCTCCCCTTCACAACTAATCTTTGCTGCCCATCAAGTGATCCATTTGTCCCCAATTCAGCCAACAAGAAAGTCATGACATGATCAGGCTGTCGATGCATCCTATAATTTCCATTCATTTTCACAAGTACATAACATCAGCACATCTTGAAAATCATAAAGGAGGTGCAAATGAAGTCCAGCGAAAAATGGATGAAACAATATAGAACCAGAATATACATAGAACAGTGACAAAATTCAGGAGTAATGCCAACAAGAACCATCAGCCATAAGAAATCATATTTTGTAATAGATAATTATTTGTCAATTTGCCCAAATTACACTAGACATCAAACACCAGATAATCATGGTGAAGAAGTATTTGACAAGTATATATATCATAAACAGTCTAAGCCATAGTTAAGGTAATAAACCTGGCATTGTCCTTCACGTTAATAAGTTGATTATCATTTCTAAGGAAGTCCAAAAGCAGAAACATAATGAGGCAACAATCATAATTTCAGGTAACAAAAACCGAAATACAAACATATTCCCCATTATTGAGGACTAAATATTCATTACTTCGGGCTTCAGAAAATAGGTCTTCTGCAGGTCTTATAGAGAAAACATGCCAACAATGAATTCACAAATTTCCAAGTCCATAAATTAGACAAAAATTGAAAAGCAAGACCCAATATTACAAAGTACTACAATTGCTCTTAACAATCAGCAGATTTTTTAAGGTGTGTGTGTATTAAGAAGTAAATAGCACTCAGTATTTCCTATGACGCTGAAATGCAGAATTCATTAGTATTGATAAGGAAAAGGAACCAGAGCATACGATTTGCAGAGATCCATGAAATTCACAAAGACAGTTTTCTTTGTTCCCTCTCGAAGAACTTGTGGAGGCCTCATAACTGTCCTACGCCTGTCCCCTGCCAGCTCCGGATTATTCTCTCGAAGAATGTTGAACACCCTACCAAGAAGCTGCAGCCATTGCATAAAAAAGATAATTATCAGGAAGCAAAAACCTATGAAGTTTTAAGTAATGAGTTAAGAGGGATAAACAAGATACAAGATACAATGCCAACCCAGGAACCAGTAATCTAAAGTCTAAACACTAGACAGAAAAATACAAAACATTTGGAATGGCATTTACAAGAAGCTAAAAGGACCATTAGAGTCATCAATTGAACATCCATATCAAGCCCCTTTTAGCTTTTGGTCTGCAAACTACAGTTCCAAGACTGTGCTAAAACCAAACTACTCTAGGAACTATAACGCAAAGAAGGTGCGGTCATAAGATTGAAGACATATTTTCAATTCAGCTAAAGTGACCAAACCAAACCTCCTGCCAACCAAACAGATAATGTAAAAGAAGAATTCTGAAGGGAGAAAAAATAACATAAGCCGACTCAGTCTTACTAACAAATGACACAATCTAGTGCAGATAAAAGCATCTTTTATAGCACATTCCACAACATCATATTACAAAATAAAATAAGTCACCAAGCACATTGGCAGTAAAGACGACCAAACCAAAGAATAAGGAGCCCTAGTAAATTAGTGATACTTAAAATAATGATTGTACCTCCTCATATTCATAATCGCGGTCGCTCCCTTCCCAAGGGTAGCGGGGTTGTAGATCAATTCCTTCTCCTTCTTCGTCATCCCCCACCCGATCTGGAAGGCCAAAATACTTGTCTCAGATATTTTACACAGAATTCAACTAACCCTTAATCCATCTATAATTCCACACTTTTCATTGAACAATTATTCTTACAAAACTTTTTTTATTATTATTTTACCTTCCAATTCTTCCCCAGCATCAGCACCCTCATCTGTCAAAATGCTACTCTCGACCTAATCATTAACCATTAAAAAAGAATCCATATAAGGGGCAAAAAAGTATATACCGGGATGGAAAACAATTACTTACTGGCTTCTTCTTCTTCTTCTTCAAGCCAGAAAATGAACTCTCAATCCCCTCAGAAACTGCACAGTAATAAAGATGACCCTTTAAATTGAAGCATATGCTTTTAAAAAAATTCATAAAAATTAAAAGAAACCATCATGGAATATCTTCCTGAATGATTAATGGAGATAACCCTTTGAATTGAAGCATATGCTTTAAAAAAATTCACAAAAATTAAAAGAAAACGTCATGATTATCTTTTAAATATACCTGAAAGGTTTTCAGTTTTCTCAGCCAAACTTTCCACTGACTCATCTGCAGGATCTTGGATAATAACCTTCTTCTTCTTCTTCTTTTTGGTGGGATCAAATGGCGCAATCTGCACCAAAATATATGTATAATATATATATATA
>NW_010358749.1:228409-308229 GCF_000414095.1 Morus notabilis | reverse complement strand
ATATATATATATAATATTAGAGTAAGGCCACTTCAAAAAATTAAAAAAAAAATTCACGAATCCCTAAAATCACCTAATCCTTTAAGAAAATAAAAATCAACCATTAAAGGTTCAACTTTCCAATTTATTAAAAAAAAAAAAAAAAAAAGAAGCAGCGAACTTACCTCCGCCACCTCCTCTTTCACCTCATTCTCGTCCGCCATGATTGCTGTAAACGAAATACACCATATCAAATCAATCAAGAACACATGTTATTTAGAAAAACAAAAAAAAAAGGACGAAAACCCTAGGAATTGAATATAAGAACATAAAGATTCTCCATTCCTTTATCGTCATTTGCGATTTTGCTAGCTTATCCAACATTCTGAACTCAGGAAATTAAGCGAAGACGAAGAGTACTCACATTTACGAGTCGAGAAACCAGAAAATCGGTTTTGCTTTGAGCGTTGCGAGTGAAGTTCCTTCGCAAAAATGGCTGAGCTCCTTTGCCTTTAACCTTCTCTTCTAGTTTTGTTCGCTATCCTCCAATTTATGGGGTTCGTTTGGTCCCTGGCCCAGCTAGTTGGGCCCATGGTTTGGCCCATCTCGCTGCAAATTTGGGTTCAAGGGCTTTGTCCGGTCCTAAAGCCCAATTGATTGTGGGTTGATCCAGCCCGATCCATTTGATGACAACGGTTACCTTTTTCCTGTTATCGATTGCCAGGATGTCTTCAATGGGCAAAATGTAAAGTTTTAGATTGAGGGAATCGAATGGCATAGCCATTTTCCATTACTAGATTGAATATATATAGCGTACAACAACAACGGAACCTAGGAAATCTAGGAAACTTGAATTTTAAGTTAAACACAGATTCTAATTACACTTCATTACAAAATTTGAAAATTAAAGTAAATCAGATTTAGAATCTGATTCACTAATATGCCCCTGCAAGTTAGAGCTCCGGGAGGAGAGACCAATCTTGAGTAGTAGATCGCGGAAACATGTGCGAGGTAATGGTTTAGTGAAAGCATCTGCAAGTTGGTCCGTAGAGGAGTCTGTAGAGGAGACATGTGTTACACGTAGATGACCATTTTGAACTTGTTTGCGAATAAAATGATAATCTAGAGCAACGTGTTTCATGCGGGAGTGAAACACAGGATTAGAACAGAGATTAGTAGCTCCCACGTTGTCGCAGTAGATCACAGGTTTCTGTGTGGTGGAGATACCAAGTTCACCAAGTAGAGAGATGATCCATCGAAGTTCAGCCGCTGTAGCAGCAATTGAATGATATTCAGCCTCAGTTGAAGAGCGAGCAACCGTTCTTTGTTTCTTAGACATCCAAGAGATTGGATTGCTGCCGAGGTAAATGATGTAAGCACTAGTAGATGTGTAGTCATCTTTGTTTCCGGCCCAATCAGCATCGGAGAATGCATGAAGATTAAGAGGTGAGCGACGATGGATGACAAGGCCGTGATCAATGGTGCCACAGATACCAGAGAATGCGTTTTGCTGCATTCCAGTGTTCAGTAGTCGGACGATGCATGAATTGTGACAGTTTGTTGACAACATAAGCAATATCCGGACGAGTCAAAGATAAATATTGAAGACTGCCAACAACTGTTCGGAACTCTGTCGGATCCGTGAGTGCCGTGATGGCTGAGCAAGATTGCTGAAGTGATAACTCACGAGTAATCAGTTTCTCATGAAGTTCATCGAAAGAAATAGGCGTGTCACGGCCTTCAACGATGTCAATGATGGCTTTGTAGTCATCATCCAGACCGGCAAGGATTTTCTCTATTAAGTCTTCATGATCAAGAGGCTTGCCGAGTGCCGCTAGTTCATCCGAACGACACTTAATAAATTGCATGTATTCAGATATGGTCTGGGAGCCTTTGACACAATTTTTGATTTGATCCTTAATTTGCTTGATGTGGCCACGGGACGGGCGAGTGTAGGTGTTAGCTAAAATTAGCCAAGCGTCACGGGTTGTGGCTGCTTGTTGTATGAGCGAAATGAGCGGTGAGGAGATGGATCCAACAAGAGTGCCAAACAGCAATTTGTCCTGTCGTATCCATGGAGAATAGGCCGGATTGGGTGTGTCACTGTCATTGGTAAGTACCGTAGGAGGAGGACAAGGGTGTGAGCCATCAATATATTTATATAGGTCATATCCAATAAGAAGGGCTTCAATTTGGAGTTTCCAGGATAGATAATTTGTGGAGATGAGTTTAACAATATTTTGATGAGAGATGTTTATCAATTGGAGAGGCTGAATCGAATTTTCTGGATTAGGAATGGTGATAGCCTGTTGATCGGCAGCCATGGTGTGGAACAGAATGAAGAAGATCAGAAAATAGAAGAGAGAAGGGCTGGCGAGTTTAGAGAAGAAGGGCTGGCGAGGATCGGCGGCTCTGATACCATGTAAAGGTTTAGATTGAGGGAATCGAATGGCATAGCCCTTTTCCATTACTAGATTGAATATATATAGCGTACAACAACAACGGAACCTAGGAAATCTAGGAAACTTGAATTTTAAGTTAAACACAGATTCTAATTACACTTCATTACAAAATTTGAAAATTAAAGTAAATCAGATTTAGAATATGATTCACTAATACAAAGAGATGAACGGCAAGTATATTTGTTTCGGAACTCAATTTAAGAATTTAATTTATGTATATAATAAAAAATTATTATAGTAAAAAAATTAAATTTAAATTTTTATGAGAAAAAATACTATAATAATAAAACTTGAGTTGTGACTTGAGTGAGTTGTGAAAAGAACAAAGTATAAGTAAAAACCCAATGATAAATGGTATCTTAATATAGTATGAGGTGTTCATGCTTAAACACTTTTATTTGTCTCATAGGTTTAATTCCATTCAAATGTATGAAAGTTTGATAGACTAGAAAACTTTTTTTTCAACTAAAGAAAAGGACCCACAGACGGGCAATATGCTAGAATGACTATTCAATAAAGTGAAATTAGCAAAATAACCTTATTCTATTTTTTATAAAGAAAGACATTTACTCATTCTTTGTAAAAAGATGTTATTTTGCAAATAAAAATTTTTGAAAAGTTATTTTACTAATAAAACTTTTCAAAAGAGTTATTTTTACAAAAACCTCCCCACAGACACACGTCAACTTAAAAAGAGTAAATTTTAAGTAGGAATAAAGTTATATAGTATTTTCCGCGTAGTTTTATAATGATTTAAAAAATAAGTTATGAGGTCAGAACATATAGAAGTAGGCGGAATTGTAAAGAAAATGAGACATTGGAAAATTAAACACTAAACAAAAGTTTGAGGATCGATTTGCAACACTTGTAAAATTTTAGGGGCCAACTACAAAGCTAATAATTTTTTTTTTGTTTTGTTTTTTAAACCATAATGTTTCTTCTGTGTGCACATTGAACGTGGCTCAAACAGACGCTCGGAAAAAATGTCTAACGTTTTTAATAGAATACCACATTTGCCTTTACATTTTTGATAATTCAAAAGGTATTCTTCATGTTTTTAAATTGTTCAAAGATTTTCCTCTAAGTTCTTCAAGAGAGTTATAAATATAACCCCAACATAAATACCCTTCATAATCAATATTCAAAAATTATATTTTAGATGTTGATAAAATGAAAAGTTAAATTGAGAGCAAAATAATTAAAAAATTGAACAAAATAAATTCTAAATATATTAAAATAATCAATTTAATGGGTCAGATTGGCCATGTTGGATCTAGCAAGTGCCATGCACACAGAGACTAAAAGTTTTTAACTTACTAAATTTTTTTTATTTGCACTTATATGTATAGATTTACATAAAATTTATGAAAAGCCCCCATAAAAGCTCAAAAATTATGAATAGCCCCCAAAAAAGCACAAAAGTTTTTAATAGCCCCCACAAAAAATTAAAAATCTCATTTTATTTCTAAAAATTTGAAGATGTATCACTTTAAAGTAAACGAAATTCCAACTAATATTATTTAAAATAAAATTCAACTAATATTAGTAAGCACTTAGCAAGGTCTTCTCCCCTAATAATGACTTAAATTGTTTATTATAGTAAGTATACTTATTTTTTTTGCTTTTTTTCTAGTTTCTTGATTTTCTTTAATAGTGTACATGTCTTAATTAAAAAGTGTACACAACAATTAATATTTCTAGATAAGAAAAATATAACTCTTAGTGTTATCAATTAGACATGATTGTAATATGCCCATAACATTTTATTCCTTTTATTTCGATTGTAGTTTTTTTTTTCTTCTTTTTTTGCTTTAGTTTAAACAAAAAATATAATTTTTTCTCTCATTTATAAATCAAGAATCAATTACTTGTGTACATCGAGAAAGACATTTTCAATGACTTTAGTAATAAAGCTTTCATACAATATGTTAAGACATGAAACCTGTCCGAGGATATATATCTATTATAGTTATTAGCCCCTTCTAACAAAAAAATAAAAATTATGGCTTCGTCGCTGCATGCACACACGTTGAACCCAGATGGGCAGATGTCGGGACCAGCCCACCCGTGGGCCAAAATCCTAGGTCCAACCAGGCCAATCCCAATCAAGTTAAAAAGATGGGTCGAAAGATGACCTGTTTGGCTCGACGCATTATATTAAGAAAAGTATGTGATTTGTTATGATTTTGTGTAAATTTATTATTTATATCATTCTAAATAATCAAGTGTTATTATTATTTTTTATTTTTTCTTTATTAATTACACAATAATTATTTATTTTTAAGTAAAGTGATATAAATAATATTTTTTTACCATGACGAGTAGTGATATTTCTTATTTTTTTTCCATTCATATTTACCCAACAGCAAGTTGCCACTTCCCATTGCAAATTTCGCATGCCTCTGGAGTGCAGATCCACTGGTCTCCCAATTGCAGATTTGGGTCTCGGTCACTTCGCGGATTTGAGTTTTTAATTCGAGTTGAGATGTGACATTTTTTGAGAATTTTTTACTGCAGTAGAAAAAGTTAGATGTGATATTTTCTGAGAACTTTTTACTGTAGAAACTTAAAACTGAAAACTCGAATCGGTGAAATAAACGAGACTCGGGTCTAATTTAAGACTAATATGAGGAGGCCACGGACATTTTGCTTTGCATGCCCGCAAGCTGTCGCCAATTTATATTAATATAGTATAATCACAAACAATATTATAGGATATATAAGATCAGATCATAGTTTTAGTCATATTTCAATTCAAAGTATCAACTCCCAGCTCCTTAACTTTTTTACTTATTCAAATTGAATGCCTAATTTCGCTAATGGTTTTTAAAATTTGAAAAATAAAACAGTTGGTCGTAAAAGTTTAGTTCCCTTCGAAACAAACGGAAGTTTAGATCCCATAGAAATAGAATTGGTTGTGTCGAAAAACTCTAAGTTTTTTTTTTTTCTAATTCAGACAAAATGAATGTTGGGATTGTTTAAATATAATATATAAGAATTTGTTAGGTTTTATCACATCTAAAAGCGGACATAATTTTCAGCAAGCAGGACGCTTTGGCGTTGAGTTTGGGCGCCGCGGCGCTGGAATGGACATAATTTCCAACAAGCATGGCGCTTTGGCGCTGACTGCACAGAGAGCAAAGCGTCGCGGCGCTGAGTTTGGGCACCACGGCGCTGGACTGGACAGAGAGCAGAGCGCCGCGGCGCTAAGTTTGGGCGCTGTGGCGCTCGGGCTTGCACGAACAGTTTCTGGTTTTCCAGAGACTAGCACTGCCGCGCCCGAAACTAGCGCTGCAGCGCCATAATGATCAGATACGTTTTTTGAAACTTGAATTGACACCAATTCAAATGGAAAAAGTGTCTTTTCAAGTCTGGTTGAGTCTGTACGTATTGGTGTGATAAAAAACTATAAAAGAACAAGAATTGCTGATAAACAATGAGAAAAAAATACTCTACAATTCTTCTCTCTTCTTGTTCAAAATTTTCCAAAAATTCTAAGAGTTCTTGTGTTCTTAGTGTTGTTGTCATTTTGCTTGTGATTAACAACTTGAAGGCTTGTCATATCCTGCGAGCAATTTGCCGAGAACCCGACGCAATCTCTAACAAGAGGGGGCAAATTACGCTTTAAAGAAAGCGTACTTTCTACGTGTTTCAAGTCTCATTTCCCTCAAGATTTCCAACAATCTTAAAGCGTAATTTTTGCTGAAGTGGAGACTGAAACTACTGTTGCCACTATCAAATTGATGAACTAGAACTTGGTTAAATTGGATCGCTTTGATGGGACTAACTTTACAAGATGGCAGGATAAATTGATGTTTCCCTTGACTGCATTAAAGATCTTCTATGTTTTTAGTCTAGATTTAGAGCCTATTCCCAAACCAACCGATGATGACTCTAAAACGTTGAAGGCAGAATGAAAGAAATTAGAGGAGGATAAGTTGATATGTCGTGGCCACATTCTCAATGCTCTCTCTGATCGTCTCTATGATCTCTACACCAATACATCTTCTACAAAAGAGATATGGAACACATTGGAGTTCAAACACAAAGCAGAAGAGGAAGGTACTAAGAAATTCCTAATTTCAAAGTATTTTGATTTTAAATTCTTTGGTGATAAACCAATTTTACCACAAGTGCATGAATTGCAAGTGATTTTCAATAAATTGAGGGCTTTGAAAATCGAACTTCCTGAATCATTTCAAGTAGGAGCAATTATTGCTAAATTGCCTTCTACTTGGAAATGATATAGGAAGAAGATTTTGCATAGTTTTGAAGATTTTTCATTGGAGCACATTCAAAAATATCTTTGGATCGAAGAGGAGTCAAGGGCAAGAGATAAGAATGAAAATTCTTATGAGGCTATTTCCAAAGCCAATGCCGTGACTAAGCCCTCACAAACCAACAAGAACAAGAATTTGGGTCCTAAAAAGGATCAAGACAAATTCAAAAAGCATAAGCCAACAAGAAACCCAAGGGAGCATGCTTTGTGTGTGGCAAAGCGGTACACTATGCAAGAGATTGCCGCTACAAAAAGAAGCTTAGCGATGAGACTACGGTGAACTCTATTGAAGAGGAAGAGATTGTCGCTACTGTGAGCGAAATCAATGCGGTACAAGGCAAGGTTCCCGGATGGTTGTATGATACTTGTGCTACCGTTCATGTTTCCTATGATAGATCTCTATTCAAAAGTTTCCAAGAGGTGAGTGACAGACAAGAGATTCAAATGGGGAATGAAGTCCGTTCCAAAGTGCTTGGCAAAGTGAGTGTGGAACTTGCATTCACTTATGGGAAGAAAATCACTCTAGCCAATGTACTTTATATACCCGATATGAATAGAAATCTAACTAGTGGGGAACTTTTAGGTAAGCCCGGGATTAAGGCTATGTATGAGTCGGGCAAGTTAATCTTGTCCCGAAATGGTTCTTTTGTTGGACAAGGCTACTCCAATGAGTGAATGGTCAAACTATGTACTATTGACAATTCTATTAATAAAAATGTTGATTCCGCTTATATGGTTGATTCTGTTTCTTTGTGGCATGGTAGATTAGCACATATTGGTATATCAACTATGAAAAGATGATCAAGTGTGGATTATTCAATTGTGATGTTGATAATTTTTAAAAAATGTGAAATGTGTTAAATCTAAAATGATAAAGAAGTCGTTTCATAGTGTTGAAAGAAATTCTCAATTATTAGAATTAGTGCATTCCGATATTTGTGAATTAAATGGAATGATTACAAGAGGTTGTAATCGTTATTTCATTACTTTCATAGATGATGCATCTAGGTATACATATGTTTATTTATTGAAACATAAAGATGAAGCCTTTAATGCATTTAAGGTATATAAAGCAGAAGTAAAAAATCAATTGGGAAGGAAAATTAAAATTCTTAGGAGTGATAAAGGAGGTGAGTACTTTCCAAATGATTTTAATATATTTTGTGAAGAAAATGGCATTATACATGAATGTTCCGCACCTAGAACACCTGGACAAAATGGTTTAGCTGAGAGGAAAAATTGAATTTTTCTTGAGATGATTAATGCTATGATATTGCATTCTGAGTTGCCATTTAATTTGTGGGGTGAAGCCCTTCTTAGTGCATGTCATATTCTTAATAAAATTCCTTCTAAGAAAAATAAAACATCTCCAAATGAGATATGGAGAGGAAGAAAACCCAATATAGGGTATTTCAAAGTGTGGAGGTGTCTTGCTTATTACAAGAACACCGATCCTAAAAGGACAAAGCTAGGTCCTAGAGGGATTAGGTGTGCCTTTGTAGGTTATGCGGTAAATAGCAAGGCATATAGACTTTTGAATTTGGAGTCCAATGTGATAGTTGAATCAAGAGATGTAGAATTCTTTGAAGATTTGTTGGCGAATAAGGACAAGTCTCAAAGTTCTACGTATGAAGAATCTCGTGAGGAGACATCTTCGAAGATCATTGAACATCCAATTGAGCCAAGAAGAAACAAGAGAATCCGTAAAGAGAAAAGTTTGGGATCGAATGAGATTAATTCTCAACTTATTTCCTTTTACTTAGTAGAAGGAAGTAAGAGTAATGTCACTAGGAAAATTCATATGATATTACAAGTGGAGGATGATGCCAAAACTTTTAAGGAAGCGATGGCTTCTAGGGATTCAGTTTTTTGGAAGGATGCTATCAATGATGAGATGAATTCAATAATGTCAAACCACACTTGGGAGCTTGTCGATTTACCACCAGGTTCCAAACCTATTGGTTGTAAATGGGTGTTGAGGAGAAAGTATCATACCGATGGTACTTTAAGCACTTTTAAGGCTAGATTGGTAGCCAAAGGGTATCGACAAAAAAAAAAGAATTGACTATTTATACATATGCACCTGTAGCAAGAATAACGACTATTAGGATATTGTTTGCATTGGCTTCAATCCATAGTCTATATGTTCATCAAATGGATGTCAAGACAACATTCTTAAATGGTGATCTCGATGAGGAGGTCTATTTGGAACAACCGAAAGGTTTTGTTCTACCAGAAAATGAACATAAAGTGTGTAAACTTGTAAAATCATTGTATGGATTGAAACAAGCCAAAACAATGGCATGAAAAGTTTGATTCAGCTATACTTTCAAATGGTTTTGTTCATAATACTTCAGATAAATGCTTATATACAAAGGCGTGTAATAAGTCTATTATCTTTGTATGTCTTTATGTTGATGATATGCTAATTGTGAGCAATGACATGAAAGACATAGATGTGAGTAATGACATGAAAGGCATAGAAGAAACGAAGAGGTTTATAACATCCACATTCATGATGAAAGATCTTGGTCAAGTGGATACAATACTGGGTATCAAATTTAGACTGAATAGTGGGGGTTACGCTTTAACCCAATCACATTATATTGAGAAAGTGTTGAAAAAGTTCAGCCACTTAAGCCAGTACTCTATTCGATCCTAGTATAAAACCTTTCAAGAATGATGGAAGAGCAGTGGCTCAACTTGAGTATGCAAGTGTTATTGGTTGTCCTATGTATGCAGTGCACAAAACCTGCTATAGCATTTGCTGTTAGTAAATTGAGTAAATTTACTAGCAATTCAAGTGCTGAACATTGGAAGGCCATTGGTAGAGTTTTAGGTTATCTATTGAAAACCAAAATCTTAGGTCTCTAATATTCAAAATTCCCTGCTGTTCTAAAAAGATATACAGATGCAAGCTGGATATCAAGTATTGGAGATACAAATCAACGATTGGTTGGGTGTTCACTTTGGGAGAATGTGCTATTTCTTAAAAATCTAAGAAACAGACCTGTATAACACACTCAACTATGGAGTCAGAATTTGTTGCATTAGCAGCAGCTAGGAATGAAGCAGAGTGGTTAAAGGACCTATTGTTAGAGATTCCTTTTACTATGAAGGATGTATAAGCAATATCAATACACTGTGATAATCAAGCCACTTTAGCTCGAGCATATAGCGAGATATACATTGGAAAGTCAATACATATGAGTGTTAGACATGATTATGTAAGGAAATTAATCAAAGATAGAATAATTTCTCTTACATATGTGAAGTCCATAGAAAATTTGGCAAATCTTTTTACTAAAGCTCTTTCAAGAGATTTAATAAGGACGACGTCAAATGGGAAGAGGCTAAAACTCCTGGATTAAAATCCACCAATGATGGCAACCCAATCTAACATTACGAAATGAGTAATTTTAGATTCAATGGGTAATAACAAATCATTGATAAGTTGAGAGTTTCAGCACTAATCATTAAGCCCAAAAAATAATTTTAGTGTTGGTTGTTACTGTATGAGGGATGAGTTAAGATTAACTCTTAATGAAGTTCAGTTTTAAGAACAAGTATCTTAAAAGTAACAAAGATATTGGAAGAAGCTCACCTATGTAAACTTAGAGGTGGTGCCATCTCAAAGGAGAGTTGGAGTTTCTCTTTGAAAAGCTTATGAATTAGGATTGCACAAGGCCATGAATAGTGCAAAGCGAGTGTTGTGTAGAATACTTGAACTCTAATGTATTTATGTGTGTGGATTCACCGGTATTATCATAAGGAATAACCGGTTCAAAGCCTTAGGCTACCTGGAATTCCGATATACATTTGTAAAACTTACACTAAGGTAAAGTTCAAATCGAAAGATATTTTACTTTATGCATATATACAGTTTCTGGATAGAATTCTTCAATATTATGTTTAAACAAGTGGGGGATTGTTTAAATATAATATATAAGAATTTGTTAAGTTTTATCACATCTAAAAGCGAACATAATTTCCAGCAAGCAGGGTGCTTTGGTGCCGAGTTTGAGCGCCGCGGCGCTGGAATGAACATAATTTCCAGCAAGCATGGCGCTTTGGCATTGAGTTTGGGCGCTACGGCGCTGAGTTTGGGCGCCACGGCGCTGGACTGGACAGAGAGCATAGCACCGCGACACTGAGTTTGGGTGCCGAAACTGGCGCTGCAGCACCGTAACGATCAGACATGTTTTTTGAAACTTGAATTGACACCAATTCAAATGGAAAACGTGTCTTTTCAAGTCTGGTTGAGTCTGTACGTATTGGTGTGATAAAAAACTATAAAAGAACAAGAATTGCTTATAAACAATGAGAAAAAAATACTCTACAATTCTTCTCTCTTCTTGTTCAAAATTTTTCAAAAATTCTAAGAGTTCTTGTGTTCTTAGTGTTGTTGTCATATTGCTTGTGATTAACAACTTGAAGGCTTGTCATATCCTGCGAGCAATTTGCCGAGAACCCGAAGTAATCTCTAACGAGAGGGAGCAAATTACGCTTTAAAGAAAGCGTACTTTCTACGTGTTTCAAGTCTCATTTCCCTCAAGATTTCCAACAATGAATTCATTCAAGGTTTTGCATCAAACACTTGTATGTACGTGATATATTAATCATAAGTTAACCTTATTAATTCCTAAACAAAATTATCCTTCCCAGATGTAACATCTAAATGCAAGACTTCAGTAGAAGCCTTTTGTGTTAAAGTCGCCGGCAAAAGAGGTTGACAAGTTGTATATAAACTTTATTTGAAAATAAATAAAAATTGTTTAATTGATATCCTAATGTTAAACTACTATTCGACTATGAGTAAAAAAATAAAAAATAGAAATAGAAATAAAATGATCACCGGTGTTAGTATTGCACACAGATTCCGTTTAAAAAGAAATTATGGACAGCAAGATGACAAATGTTTTAGCTTTCAAGAAATTAGGGGTGAAAAAAAAAAGCTAGCGGCCTTTTAAGTCATTTTCCTTTTCCTTCTTCGTTCTTTTTTGAAAAAAGCGTTGTCGTATTAACCATAGAAAATGATAGAGTATGTTTACGAAAACTGAATGCGATTTAAATTACAATGCAATAAAATAAACAACTCAACATAATTAATAAAACATAATACAAATTTTTAATGGTTCAAAATAAACCATTAGTAGGTTGTTTTTCCACACTTTGCCGGCAACTTGTCGCAACAGCTATATAATAGAATCAAAAATCATGTCTATAAAGGTCAAATCGATGAGTCAAAAAGTTAAAAAAAGAAAAAAAGTAAGAAAAAGTATGAAATTTTTTTTTTTTTGAGAAAAATTTTATTTTAGTATGTTATATCAAAATATGAGTTTAATATTCTCTACTTTTAATAATTTTATGTCGGGTACTTAGACATTTTAAAAAATTTTCTTTTAATACATTAAGGTAGCTTTTTGAGACAAAAAAAACAAAATTATTCTTATTATTAAATATAAAAAATGCTTTTTAAAAAAATCTTTAACCTGTAACTAAAGACTTAAACTTCATTTTGTCCCAAATATAAACTAAAAATCTTGATTGCAGGATTAAATTTTTTTTTAAAAGTTTTTATATATATTTAATTATAAAAATAATTTTATCTTTTTGTGTCTTAAAATTACTCTAAAATATTAAAAGAAATTTTTTTAAAAAGTCAAAATATACGCATAAAATTATTAAAAACAGATAATACTAAATTAACATAAAATTTCCTCCTTTTTTTTTTTTTTTATCTTCTTAAGTTCATTATAGGACAAGATCCAAGTGCCTAGTCATGCATAACTTTATCGTAGGTAGGCTTCGTGGCAATAACAATTAAGCCTTTTGGCACAGCTTCTTTTTAATATGTACTTTTATGATCTTGGGCCGAAGTAACACGCTTTTTAATTCTTGCATTAGGGGTAATGGTGACTATACGATCTTTAATTTTATTGGATTCTTTTGCAAAATCCCAACTTTATTTAAGCACGAAAGGTAATTTAATTGTGAAATTTTAAGAAATATGCCTATATTTAAAATTTATAAAAGTAAATAACTAATTAATCAATGTATAGAAATTAATAGATAAATTCATGTTTTTAAATTTTATTTTCTAATTTTACTTTTTCTTTACGAGATATACCAAGTTATAATCACTTAAAAAAAAATAGTACAAATTTTAATGGTATATTCCGGATATACTTGATATTCAGGATTTATCAAGTTCGTCTTGTTAGGGGAAAAATGTACAAATTTTAATAGTAAATCTAGGATGCACTTGGTAAATAAGTTCGTATTAATACGAAAAAAGTGAAGAATTTAATGGTAAATCTCGAATATACCTGGTAAATTTTAGATTTACAAAGTTCATACTACTAAGGAAAAAGAACATTACAAATTCTAATGGTATCAAGTTCGTATTAGTAGAAAAAAAGTGAAAAATTTAATAGGAAATTCCGAATAGACCTGGTAAATATCAGATTTACCAAGTTCGTATTACTAGGAAAAAAGTGAAAAATATAATGGTAAATCTCGGATATACTTGGTAAATCTCATAAATTCTGAATTTACCAAGTTCGTATTAATAGGGAAAACGTGAAAAATCTAATGGTAGATCCCAGATTTATCAAGTTCATATTACTAGGAAAAAAGTGAAAAATATAATGGTAAATCCCAAATCTACCAAGTTCGTATTAGTAGGAGAAAAGAACACAACAAATTCTAATGATAAATTTCAGATATACCTGCTAAACCTCAGATTTACCAACTTCGTATTACTAAGAAAAAAGTGAAAAATCTAATGATAAATTCCAAATATAAACAGTAAATTCAGCATTTGCCAAGAGGATATTTTTAAAATTTCAGCTAGATCTGAATCTGAATTTACACGAGATTGGCCTATTTATTAACTTTTCTTAAACATTGGCCCATTAATTTGTTTTCTCTATCAAATCTTGACCTATTTCTCTTAATCTATCATTTAATTGAGGGTGATATATCTCCTTTTCTTTTATTAACCGATCATGTAATGCCAGTTCAAGTGGTTGGGTTACATGAGTGTGTGTGGGTCCATCAAGATTTAAACTCTATCAATTTTATATTTTACTTATGTGGTTCCATTAAGATTTAAACTTTATCCATTTTATTTTATTTTTGAATAAAATGAGTCATATACCACACACCTTGTTATGAAAAAAAAAAAAACAGATCATGCCGTATAATCATTACGGCGATAGTGTTTAGTACATAAAACACACTAGATATGATCAATTTAGCATCTGCAAATTAGTACTTATCATCTAGTTGACAAAATAAATTTGAAGGGCTATATTTTGGCCTTTGGGTGTGAATTGTGAAACAAAAGGCTTGTAATGCAAAAAGAAAGAGAACCCCATTTCTAGGAAACAGACAAAGAAACTAGACGTGTGTTATTGTGGGACCCTTTAGCGAGATATACTAATAATGATGTATATACGCTAACAACCATTATAGTTGAACTCTTTAGCAATTTTAAAAAAAAAAAAAAAAAAAAAAAAAAAAAAAAAAAAAAAAAAAAAGATTGTTGACCTATTGGACTGGATTCGTTCGAAAAGTGGTGGAGTGGAGCTTCAATAGTGGAAAGACTTCAAGTCCAAGTCAAATCGTCACAAATAAAAGTGCACCCGCCGAAATTTAAACAGTCTATTACATAACTTGTTCCCATTGAAGAAAATGAAAATGGGATAGTTACAAAGCCCAAACCATGTCGAAGAATCTTCAAAAAAAAAAAAAAAAGAAAAAAAATACAGTTGAAGACTTTGTAATCCGCGTCACCGCGTGTCCAATTGACGCAATATTATTGCATGGCAGGCTATTATCAAGTGTTGTTTTGATAATTGAGTTTCATGGGGACCTCTCACTAGGGTAAAGCCACGTCCAATATTATTGACTAACATCATATTTCTCGTCCACTATTTTCATATTGTTTGAAACTATATTGTTAAAAGAGTTTAAATTTTATTAAAAAAAGAGTTTAAATAGATCAAAATGATAACAAAATTTTCTAATAAACAATAAAAGTATTATAATTGGGGATGGAGTTAGGATTTTATTTCAGTAGGAGTACTCAAAAGAATTTTTTTTTTATTTCTCACCATTTTTATTTTTTTCTTATAGTTACTAGCAATTTTCTTTAAGAAATAAATTAATCTGCAAATCAAAACTAATCATTAAGATTACGAAGTAAAATTCACACATGATTAATCAACACAAACTTATTATGTTAAAATTATATTAATTCAAAATCAAACAAAGCTTTTTATAAAAGGGTAGAAGAAAAAAAGTGAATAATAAAAAGAGATTAAATATCGTCTAAGATTATTCGACCAAAAGAATAGTGGCTATTAGGAGATTAAGTAAGAAAACTAGTTAAATAACTTAAAATAGTGGGATAGATCAAGAAAAAAAATAAGCAGGTTCACTTTTTATAGAAAATATATTTTGATGGGGGTACATTTGTAAGATTATGTAAAATTATAGGTAAAAATTAAATAGATAAAAAAGTAAGTGGAGGCACGAACCCCCATAAGCCCCCATGTAGCTCCGTCCATGATTATAATGAATTTAAGCCCCATTTATTTCACCGATTCGAGTTTAGAATTCGAGTTTTGTTACAGTAAAAAGCTCTCAGAAACAATTATATTTAACTTTTTTGCTACAGTAAAAAGCTCTCACATAAAGTCACATCTCAACTCGAATTAAAAACTCGAATCAATGAACTAAACGGGCCCTTATAATGTCTTATTGAAACTTCAATACAAGTGTCAAAGTCGATTCAGAAGAGTTTGTTTAGAAGGAAAAGTGACTGTGATTAGAAGCTCTTCTGATCGACCATAAAAAAACTTCTAAAAGCAATTTTTGAACTCAGAAAGTTAAAAGCAGCTTGTAGAAAGCTTTGTCAAATAGGCCCAATGTTTTAAGCTAAAAAATAGTGCAGGGAATTTAGCGAAGATAGAGAAAATTAAGAAATGTGACCTCTTAACCTCTTTAGTTTTGTGTGCTTTCATAATTGTCTTTTCTTAAGTAAATATATAAACGGAGAAAGTGAGAACAAAATCTTATATATGATGTTTAAGAAATGATATAAAGTTTTATATATACTCTCTAACTATAGATTTCCCTTTTAAAAGCAAGCAACTCACTAAAAATATTAAATCAAATCAAAGCACACTAAACTAAACCTTACTAATCGATTTTTATTTTTAACAATTTGTTTTAATTTGATGAGTTTAAACGTCTCTGTTTCTTTTTATTGATTTGGTTAGCAGGTCTTAGAAAGTTTAAACCGCAAAACCCACGTAACTGACCAAAACTCTTTTGATATTTCTTTTTTGATATTTTCTTAGACTTATCATTTGTTCTCTATTTTTGTATACACTTTTATGCTTTAAATAAAATGTTCAACTAGTTAGTAAAAGACAAAAAAAAAAGTTTAATAGGTAAGTTTAAACAATTAATTGATCCAAATTTTCTACATGACAAAAAATATTCTATTTATAAGTTCAAACCGACCAAACTGACCAAATTCATGTTATGTGATTTGTTTTTTTGTTTAAAACTTCAAATCGATCAAATATATGTAGTAATATTTCTTTTTTTTTTCTTTTTTTTGAAAGTATATGCAGTAATGTTTCTTGTTTGATTGGTAGTTTCTTCTCAAAAGCGATCATAAACACCTGTACGTATTAGTGTATAGAGAGTGTTTATAGGACATTGGGTTAACACAAATTTGAGAGAATTGATATCATACTCGAGAGTGCTCTTTAGTATATCTACAGCTTATTACCAAAAAAAATAAATAAATAAAAATATATATATATATACGGCTAGTATCTCAAGCTTCAACGGACTATTTCTTTTGGTGACTCATGTACGGAACAAATTGACTCATGTACGGAACAAATTAAGTGACCGCATGATGAAGAGTATTTGATTTTTTTTTCTTTTGATGAAAATGAAGAGTATTTGATTGTTTAGAGAATGATGATTATTGAAAAATTTTTGTAATGTAGAGTACTTTCAAAATGATTTACTCTGTCTTTTGTCTTTGTTTCATCACGTGCTTTACCTTTTTTAGCCATAATTGTTGGTAATTCCATCATAAAAATTAAAAACGGGTTAAGAGATCGATATAGCCCTAATTCAAGTCGTCGTATGCTTTATGCCACACCATCAAACTTTCCGCAATAAATTGAGGGCGCATTTACGTAGAACGAAGGAGATAAGAAAAATCCCATACGTACGTGTCATTATATTCGTATGAAGATAAGTACGTGCATATAAATATGGAATTAAACTTTCTTATTCATTCGAATCAGCCCTACGTCACACACACATAATAAATATACACACATATATATATATATATATTGTGTTCAACGTAATATTAATATTTGAAAGGTGTAAAAAGTAATATTGTTATTACACATGCCAAATATAGAGATAATTACACGAAATTTTATACCTTGACTTGAAATTAATAACTTTTTAGAATATTACAAAACTAGCAAAAATAATATAATAATGATCATGATAATGTCATATTTTGTAATATACATTAATATAATTCATTATTTTAATGATATTAAATTTTACTATTGTTGTAATATTTAAAAAAAATTTCTTTACTTAACGTCTACTATTTAAATTTTGCTACATATGTGTGAAGAGCCCGCCATATATATAATTCATAAGTGTTACATAAAATAAATATTATACTATGCTTAAGGGGAAAAAAAAAAAAGAAAGAAAGCTAGTTCCAGGACTTTTGATTTCTTACATCGAGCTGGCTAGAATTCGGTAAAGTTAAGAAATCAAAGTGTTAGGTCCATTAATTAGCTCAAAAAGTTTGGTTAGGAAGAAATAGGTCAATATTCCCGACTCTATGATCTCAGGGGCAACATTGCTTTAGTTATAACAAATAAAGCAATATTTTTATGTATATTGCGTGAGAATAACTTTAGAATTCAAGTAAACTGCGTGAGCTAAACGGACCGAGGATTATTTTATTTGCATGGAATATTCTATAACCGAAACAGTTAAACGTAAGCAAAGTGGCACAAAGTTGAATATATATATTTTTTATTTATTTGGAATGCCATTATACCAAAAGGTTATCAATTAAATGAGAGAAGTAAACTTCCACTAGCTATTTACTTTTCTAGTTTGAATCATTAGATTTCTGAACGAGAATGTTCGTAATATTAGTCTTTTTTTAATTGATTGCGTGTTTCTTTGCAATTAGAATGATAATTAAAAACCCTCGTATATTAATCTCTATTTTTTTCACCGGTCATATTTATTAAAAGGATGTTTTGAAAATGAATTTGCGATTCAGTGTAAACCAACTCAAACCGGTTCAAACTCGCTTTAATGTTCGGCAGTTAGATCCCCATGCAATTGTCGTTCTTAGACGCGCACTGCCATAAAAATTTTCAAAATTAGAATTAGATCGACATATAATTTGCAAAGAGATTAACATAATTAAAATAAAATAAAAAACCAAGAAAGTATAATTAATATAAACCCTGTAGGCGGAAAATAGTTTGTGCACTATATACGTGTAGTTCTTCTTCAAAAAAAAAAAAAAAAAAAAAAAAAAAAAAAAAAAAAAAAAAGATGAAGGAAAGCTCTTTCCCAGGAAAATTCGACATAAAAAAAAAACCCCACGTGCACAAAATGTTACAAGTGAATTTTCCAATCTGACGGCTGGTTAATTTATGGTTACTCGGTAATGCTGACGTGTGTGAAATGACGTCCTCAAATGGGGTGTCACTCGGTCACTTTGGCTTTTATTCGTCCTTTAATGTATGCCTTTTTTGTATGGTATATATTAGCTTTCAACAGACCTCATCATCTTCACAGAATTAGTTTTGAAAAAAAAAAAAAAAAAACACAACAACAACAAATAAAGAAAAAAGAGGGAAAAATATTTCATGGGATTATTTGTGGTGGAAGACTTAGGAGCTAACAAACAAGTACAAGCCATGGATCAGGGAAGTCAATCTTCTGCGACCAAGATCGAAAGAAGAATCATTGAGAAGAACAGAAGAAATCAAATGAAAGTTCTCTACTCCAAGCTTAACTCTCTACTCCCACCACAAAACTCTAAGGTCAGTTCACTTTCTCTCTCATCTCTCTCATCTCTCTCATCTCTCTCTCTCTCTCTCTCTCTCTCTCTCTCTCTCTCTCTCTAACTGTGTGTGATTGTGTTTCTCATTGTGGATTTGCTTATTAACACACGATAACATGATTAGCAGAAAATTCCTAGCTATATATACATGACATCATTAATTAATATTAATCTTGACGATGATGATCAAACAAGTAATTTAAATTTTGTGGTTTCTTTATTATTATACTTGGAGATTAATTAAGCTCACCTTTGGCCAAAGTAAAGTTCAAATTAAGTTACTAGAGTTTCTTAATAAAAAAACATATGACAAATATTTATATAATTTCATTTAACTCCAACAATTAAACTTTCGTTATTAGTTTTCATACATAAATTAACATTAATTTATGGTGATGAATACATATGTAAATGCAGGAGGTGCAAACACTACCAGATCAAGTAGACGAAGCCATAAACCACATAAAAAGCTTAGAGGCAAGGCTGAAGAAATACAAGGAAAAGAAGAAGAGCTTATTGGGTAGAAAGAGATCATATACATGCGCGAACAGCTTGGAAAGCGTGGGGAGCCAAAGATCACCCCAGATTGAAATCCATGAGATTGGCTCGGTTATCGAGGTAGTTCTGATAACAGGGCTAGATAATCAGTTTATTTTCTACGAGCTGATTCGCATACTCCATGAAGAACGAGCTGATGTTGTAGACGCCAAATATTCAGTCTCCAGAGACTCAATTTTCCATGTCGTACATGCAGAGGTATATATGTCTATATTTTATGTTCAATTTATGTTTGTTTTTTCTCTGGAAAATGTTGTATAAAGATATATATATATATATATATATATATATATATATATATATATATAATTTGCCTATCTTTTGTTGTATGTAGATTGCGGATTCCATTTTCGGGGCCACAAAAATAAGTGAGAGGCTAAAGAGATTTGTCAGTGGATCAAGCAGTGATATAGAATTACAGCCAGATCAGTGGTGGGATGACTTTGAAATCCATCCTGAATTGTTGAAGTTCTAAGCAGTTAATTTTTTCTAGTATTATATGATAAGTTAATTTCAGTTGTATTGCTTCCTATATCCGATGGTTAATTATAACGGTAAACTTAGTTGTCAATAGTAACAATTACATATATTACAAATGGTTTTCACATGATAAAAGGTTGATCGTTTCTATGAAGACATTAAGAAAGGCACACATCTATTATTGTTAATTTACTACATATACATATACATGGCAGCTAACGTTTAACTTCTCCTTATTCAATATATATATATATATATATATATATATATATTTGATCTTAATTGGATGGTGGATTTGGATATTAAGAGAGTGTAGAATGCATATAATATATAATTGCCATAATATTAAAATCTGGAGAAAAGAATTAAGCAACTTTAAAGCTCAGAAAAATACATATAATATTATATTTTTGTATATTTGTAACCGAAATAAACAAGTATAAATTAGTATATTTCACTATCTTTTTTAAATTGGTGAGAAAAAAAAAATTGAAATAACAAAATTTATCTTTGCATCTTTCTTGCTTTCTCGATATCTTACTCTAGTGCCCCGCTTTCTAGATAACTCACAGAAATGTTATATCTAATTTTCTCTCTAATTCCTAACATCTTGTATAATGATAAAAAAAAAAATTATACACATAGAATATGATTAACCAATATGTCAAGTAATTAAATGCAATAAATTAGATCGAATATTGCAGTGTTTTCTTCTGTAATATCTCGACATGATTTGAGTGTGAAAAGGTTTCGATCTATGGTGTGAAAAATGTCCCTCCAAGCCATACATATGCCTTTCATCGAATATATATAAGCATAAAACAAATAACTATAAGTGTTTTCAAATGTCCGCTAACTATAAATTTGAGTGAAAAGTATGAAAAAGTATAAAGATATCTTATACTGATTTCGATGATAAAAGATCTCACTCACAACAAATATGAGACTAGTTTTCTTCTTTTTATCCCTTAAGTACATCTACGCATGTAAATAAGTAAACTAACTATAAAGAAAATATGCCAGCTCAAAAATGATAAACAAAACATGCACACAAGATAACTTGGTTAGGTGTAACACTTCATAATTTGAAGCCAACATTTTTATGCTCGCATGTTTCTTGTTGAAAGCAGGTATAGAAGAAATAGGCAATAAAACTCTTTATTATTCTGCACACACTGACTAAGGGCCAGTTTGACATGTGATGTTGAAAATTTTTGTTTATGTTGTGTTATTAGTAATAAGTTGTGACTAGAAACATATAATATTTTTACAAAACTGCTGTGAATATCAAAAGTAGAAATTTAGGTGTTTTATAAACTGTCTATAAAATTGTTGTGGAGATATATAATGATAAAAGTAGACATATTTTAGTACACATATTTATAGTTAGTTTTATTTTTGTTTTTATGATTAATATTGAGAATATAAACAATATAAGAGTGGTTCCATTCACACGTTTCTTTTTCTCTCCACACGCCCCTTTTAATCAAAACTTTTTATTATAAAACACCCTCACATAAAATGACAAAAAAGACAATAATGATACTCTTAATTACATAACTAATTTTATAATAAAAAGGAAATAAATGATTTTTTCTTTCTTCACACACCCCACATATTGTATCCCCAAATTATAAACTAGCGCTATTTTGCAATCTGTAATGAAACCCTAATTTTTGAATCCTTTTCCAGCAAAAAAAAAAAAAAAAAGACTCAATTACTATTCTAAAAATTTCACAGCAGTATACTATTTTTTTTTCTATTTGTTCTATGAAAATTGGCATTTACCTTTTTTCATTTTGTGTTTTTTTTTTCTAATCATTTCATTTTCTTAAGATTGATCATATAATTTTTTTTATTTTTTATAAAGATTTGTTGATTGCATATTTTCCATTTCATTCTTTTTTTCCCCTTGTGGTCATATGCTTTTTTAACAAGTTTTCCTTTTTTTTCTCATCAATTTTTCTTATCTGATCATATATATTAATATGATATAATTATGTTGCTATTCTGCTTAACTTTTTATTAGATATTTTTAAGTTGTTTTGCTTTCATTTTTTAATTGTTTTTTTTTTGTTTTTTTTATTATGCCAATTTTTTAAATAACAAATTAAAATAAAATGGTTGGTGTAAAGAGAAAAATGAAGTGATCTAAAAATTAATAATCTTATCAAAATAGTTAAGGTCAATTCTGAAATAGTAGGGGTGTATAAGGTAAATTTAATATTTAAAAATTATGTGGGGTGTGTAGTTAGAAGGAGGGTGTAGAGAGTAAAAAAATGGGTGTTAATAGAACCACTCAAAAAATAATTTTTTAATTTTATTAATTAAGATATTTCTTAAAGATAAATTGCTTTTACTTAAGGGAAAAAATTATTCTCTACTAAATTTCTTATTTATTACTGTTATTTTTAAACATTTTGATGATTCATAAAAATATTTGAATAAAATTTAGCATAATATACTTGTTAAATATTTTTAATTTTCAAATAATTATTTTTAAAATATGTATCTTTTAATTTGGCATGAAAAAAGTAAAATAGGTGGATTAAGAATTAAGTTTTATTATTAAGGTTATCTTAGTAAATTTAGATAATAGCAGCATAAGCTACTGTGTAAAAGCAACTCTTGAACTGCTTATTAAGTTCTATTATTTGATGGCAGTTTTTAGAAGCTCATGGACAAAAATAAGATACTAGGGCGGACCTTTGATTACTACAAATCAGAACTAATCCCTAAAGACTAGGATCTACTACTAATCAAAGAACTAATTTATCAGAAATAAAAATAGAAAGTCAACTAAGAGCATCTCCAAGAGAGCTCTCTAAATTTTAGCTAAATTCTAGCTAAAATGGCTAGAAAATTATTTTATCTAGCAATTTTTTAGTAAGTCACTCTAATCATAATCTCTATTTTAGCTAGACATGGATTATTTTAATGTTTTTTTGAGTTTAAAATATAAATTACTTTTTTTAACTTTTACTTTATGTCAAAATAAAGAATAAAATAATAAAAAACAATAAATAGCTAGCCACTTCTTGCTATCTATATTTAGCTAGTGGAAAATACTTTAACCAAAATAGCTAACCATTTAGCTAATGGCCGTTAGAATGGATAAAAGTTGAAATAGCTAGCGTGGTTAGAGTTGCTCTAACAGCTGGAGAATAATCAACCAACTCATAATCAATCAAAAAGGACATAAAAACTGGTAGAGTAAAAAAAAAAAACAAAAAAACCTGAAAAGCTTGCAGATTTGCACATTTGAACAATTTAAAAGCTTAAAGCTTGTAGAAGATGAATCAAAATTCCATTTTACTTTCTAACAAATTGGGCTGTATATGATAAAATTCAGTGATCATTTTTGAAATTAACCTTTTTGATTTTCATTCTTGTGTGTGTAACTATTGCAATATATGTTGTATTGAATTTGAGCGATCAAATATATTTGGATTAATTATAAAAACTCTCTATCAATTATACTCCTTATAACACTTTACCTCACAATTTTTGAAACGTGATATCCGTTCTTCCTAAATAATAAAATATTAACAAGAAAGCCCCCTCCATTAGGTTTTTAATGAGAAATTGACAATGAATTTGTTATTTTGAGGTATTTTGGTAGTTCTATGGTTTAAAATTTAGTTTGAAATTAAAACTAATTTATATTTGAACTTTTAATTATGATACATCTATTATTGAATGAATGTAAGTAAAAAAATTTATGAATTTTTTTGGTAGAATAAAAAAATTTTAAGTTTTTTTTAATATTTAAATTAGTTTAGATGCAAATTAAATTTTAAACCATAAAATTATCAAAACGCCCTCAAAATAGTAAATTAAATGTCAATTTCAGTTAAAAATTTAACGACGAGGCTTTTTGTTAACATTTTATTGTTAAGGGAGAATAGGTGTTACATTTAATTTAAAGATCATGAGACAAAATGTTATATGAGGTATAATTCAAGGAGAATTTTTGTAATTAATCCAATATTTAGCACAAATACTACAGTGAAAATTAGGGAAAATTTTTGTAATTAAGTCAATATTTAGCACAAATACTACAGTGGAAAAGCTCAAAAGCAAAGAAACCAAGTACGCTGCAATTAACGATAAATAGAATAGAAAATGTGAAATTAAAGGTACCATATAAAAGAACCTGCTATCATTTATTAACAAAGAAATAAAAGTATCTTAATTTAAGAGTAAAATTGAATAAATATCACTTGATTTATAATATTTTGGCCATATATTGGAATTTAGGATCAGCTTATTATAGTCCATTGGAATATAATAGCTCGAGTACCAGGTTCTGTACATCAGGTTAGAGTTCCAACCTTGCTTAGAGATGCATAATTAGCCATTTGTAAATTAGTGTTTCATTATTTTGTTTCAATCATTTTTTTTTTTTATCTTGTTGTTATTAACTAGACATGTTAATTAAGAACTTTTCTATAAGTGACCCCAAATAGGAGAGCGAAGTTGAGCAAAGCTTGAGCTCACAATTTGATCATCTCCTTTTACCGTACAACTTTTAGCAACTCAAAAGTTTCAAGCTCCTAGGAGGTAGTTTTACACTCTTAACACTTGTTGCCTAAGAGTTTGAAAAGAAAAAAGTTAATCTCTTCAATGGTAATTAATCTTTGATAACTGGGCACAAAATATCTATGTTTGGCAAAATTAGGTACATCATAAATTGGTAAACTGTCAATTATTAGTTTCATTCACAATTTTTGTTTATGTGTGAAAATCAGGTCATGGCAAGCCAACACCAGCCAGAGGAAATGGAAGTTAATTGGAGACCAATACCTCTTACACTTGAAAGTGAAAGAGAAGACATTCTGTCTAGTAAGAATGGTTATGAAGGAGAAAATCAAGGGTCAGAACAACTTGATGAGCTAGACGAAATCAATTTTCTTGATGAAGGCATTTAAATTTCCAAGAAACTCTATCAATTCTATTTTGTCAAATTTAGGCCATACCAAGAACCGAAAAGTTGATCCGACAGTTGAATCATGATCAACTCCGGATCACAAGAAAACTAGAAGAAAAAAAGGTGATCAGGAAAAAAAAAAAAAAAAAAATCTCACTGTTCCTATTTCCAAGTTCCTTTTCCTGTTTATAATAGAACTGGTATATTAGCGCTATCAGTTAGAACAAATATCTGTTAATTTTTGTTTCAATAAATTTTTTTGGAGAGTCATTTGAAAAATGGGCATTGTATGATATCAGAAGCCAAGAGAGGAAAGATATCAGGCTTGGACAGGCTTTGTATTGGAAGAGAAATAAACAGAAAGGTCTACAAGTGTCCTTAGACAGGCTTTGCTTTGCAAATAAGGCATATCAATCTAAAACTACACAGCCATTCTTGTCATCAGAGGATGAAAATCAGCTCCATAATCATGTATCACACAACGTTTTAAATTCGTACTCTCTTCTTGCTCTTCCTCTTGCTCTGCTTGTGTTCTGTTTTTCTTTTCCAATTTGTCGTTCAATGAAAACTGTGCGAAACGGATTTAGAAACTGCAATTTCGAATGATGCATGGGCTCAAAAAAAGCTTGGCCGAAGAAAAGCAACTCATAAGAGATGTTAAAGTAAGCAAAAGTAGAGGTTGTGACCAAATGTGTACTATATCTCTGGAAAAGACTGACAGGAGTGTAAGATTATATTAATATATTATATTAATTCAAATTGTCTCATCAGATTCTTATGCATAATTATTTGCTTTGTTATAATCTAGATATTCTACTTTCCTTTTCAGCAAACTTATTGGGTGTATCATGGGCGGGCGGAATAATTGGATAATTGAAACAAAGGTTGAAGTACACGAACCCCGTTTATTTCGCTGATTCGAATTTAGAATTTGAGTTTTGCTACAGTAAAAAGCTCTCACAAACAGCCACATCTAACTTTTTTACTACAGTAAAAAGCTATCATATAAAATCACATCTCAATTCGAATTAAAAACTCGAATCAGCGAACTAAACGGGCCCAAAGAGAATAAAAGGCTTGAATTGGAAGCTGAGAAAAGTATTTCCAATGCTGCTGTGAAGGGAAAAACTTGGAATTCTTTGGGGTCAAAACAAGTCAGATTAAATCAACTCGAAGTAATCACTCCTGAGAAACTTGTGATCAATTCATGAAAAGTCAACATATTGATTTAAACTTCTTCATAACCCTTTGATCGGTTCTGATTTTGTTATCTTTGATTGTAGCTTATAGGTAGTGAGATTGACATGTTAATCAAAGAACAGTTGGAAGTTAGAGCTAAATCTGGTTGTATTGAGAAAAAACTCCAAAGAGGTGACAAAGTCAAAGATTGCTTAGAGAAGAAGTTGATTGATATACACCAGAGAAAAAAGGAAGCATATGATAAAATTTCATCTCAAAACGTTGAAGGCACTTCACAAATAATATGTGACATCAACTTTGTACTTGTACTTTTACATTACAAATTGGAGAATTTTTTGGTAAGGTGTGAAAAAAGATACCTTATTAATAGAACATAATTTTGAACCGTCATATCATATTATAATTATAAAAAATGCATTCCGACTTAGTCATAATTTGATGAAGACCTGTCCTCATACCCTTCAAATTCTCATATTAAAATCTACGTGAGATATAATAAAACTTTTTGTGAATTCAGAATGACAGTTATTACCAAAACCGCATCCTCTTGAACAATGTTATGGCACTTGCTAAGAAGAAAGATGTAGCAGCCGTTGAGGGGTTATCTCATAGTGAGGTTTGGCATTTTCTCCTGTGTCAAATGTTTCACATTTCATTTTTTTTTTTTGTTCCTCTACTAATCTTTGCCTTTGTTGTCACTAGGTGAATCAAACATATGCTATCCTATTATAACGAGACGGGAAAATGAGGACAACATATTTGATCGCTTTTTGGACTACTAAATAGATTTTTTACCTTCGCCAAAGTATTTTCCAGAATATTTTGTTTGATTTCAAGTTTCAACAATATAACTCAAGAACCAAACTCGACATAACTAGCAATTTAAAAGAGGAAAATACGTGTTTAAAATTCTATTGTTTTATTTATTGCTTGAAATTACTGGAATTAATAACGCTACAAAGGAATTCGATACTAGTTTCAAAGAACCGCTGTTGACTTTGATCTCAATCCAAGGACCATGATGAATTCCACTATATATATTTTGTGCTCAACTTTCAACTTTTTTTTTTTTTAATTCAAAGGCATTTGTAGTCACGTGCAATACTAGTGATCATCTTTGTAACGTATTTGATTGACCAGGAATTGAGTGGCATGACTTGGCGTGGGCTGCAAGTCGCACCGTGGTTAGCTAAAAGGTCGTTACTCGTTACAAAGAGTAAAGTGATATTAAATTATTAAAGGGAAGAAAGATAATCACAAAATCCTCTTTCTTTCTTTCTTTTTTTTTTTTTTTTTTTTTTTTTTTTTTTTTTTTTTTTTTGCAATGATTTGAAATGATATTATTTCCACCCAACGAATAAACTGCCATTTTATATTACCTGCTGGGGTCGGTTAAAGTTAAGATAAGAATTATGCATGCTTTGATTACAAAAGATCTCTACTTTTTTTTATTCCACAATTCTATCTTACTTTTTTGTTTTTGGGGGTTAAATTTCCCTTATTATTACATGGGAGAAATAAAGAAATATGTTAAGATTTGAGATGAATTAAAATTAATAGGTTAATAGTTTACATATATTAATAAATAAGATAAATTATTATTTTTGTCCATAACTTGTCTGGTTATGAACCATAACTTAATAAGTTATTGTCCATAATTCACGATTTTTATCCATAACTTATCTGGCTATGAACCATAACTTGATAAATTTATCCATAATTTATCTGGTTATGAACCATAACTTGACAAGTTATGACCTATTAATTTTTATAACTAAAAGTTAGATTATATGCTTTTTTAAGTTTTCATATTCCCTATTTTCTACTTATTACATTTCTGCACTTAGTTATATGGTCAAACAAAGATCGACCAGTTACCCAAAAAAAAAAAAAACTTGAAGTTCATGGCGAGAGGTGGAAAAACGATGCTGAGTTATTTAAGCAATAGTTCTGGTTGACTTCATGGCTGGTTGTCATGTTTGCTCTCGATTGCTGATGAGAGAGAGAGATTTGCCAGTAACTTGAAAAGGAGACGACATCACATAGGAAGACGACAATAAACTCATAAAACGATAGGAATCATAAACGACAACTTTGACGCGAAAAACGTTGACAAAGACATAATATAGCCTGAAATAGCGACCTCGAGTAGAAAAACGAAATAAACGGGCTAAAAGAGAAACCACAATAACTTAAAAAGCAACATTATAGTTAAAACGACAGTAAGCTTACGATGGACATCTGAAGGAAAACAAGAACGAAAAGGAAAGGACAGTAACTAAAAATTACATTGATGGGGAAACGAAATAAAGGAGGAAATTAAATAAAAAAAAACACGAAATAACATCAAATGGTCTAACATAAACAAAAAAAAAACAAAAAAAACAAAAAAAAAAACTCAAAAAGGTCATTAGAAAAAGACGAGAATAAAGCAAGAAAAAAAAGGGAAACAACGACAATAACAAGGAAGAGACATAAACAAACAAAAGATAGCAACCTAATAACGACATCACCGTCCTGACCGCAGTAACTTTACAATCGATGTTTACCGGTAAAAATGTCAAGCGGGTAAACTATAAAAATTTGAAAACGACATGAACAAACAAACAACAATGAGATAAAGAAATGACCTCACAAGGAAAAAACGACTTAATCGAAAACATCTAATCTGAAAAATCCAACATTTTGAAGAAAACAACGGCAATAAATAACTGTTGAAAACATCAAGTTGAAGAGAGTAAGAAGAAAATGACGAGAAACGACAATAACGAGAAAACGACGTAAATAAAGAAATTACTATAATAAGAAACGATAACAAAGAAGCGAGAATTAATGACCTCCAAAAATGACCTGAAACGGAAAAAAAAAAACAACGAAAAGAATAAACGACAGGAGCAAAGAAACGGCAAAAACCCAAAACAATCACTTAGTATGAATAAAAAAAAAGTATATTATCAATAAACAAAGGACTGCATGGATAGCTTTCTAAAAGCTGTTTTTGGCTTCCTGAGTTCTGACTCCAAAAATTACTTCGGAAAGTGTTTAAGAGCATGTTCTTTCGTTTAAAAAACTCAAAAAAAGACAACTCGAGTTTTAATTTTATTCAAGTTCACGTTCTTTTAAGTTTTAATTTTATTCAACTTTATTTAACTTTATTCAAGTTATAACTTTAACTCAAGTTATAACTCAAATTTAACTCAAAAACTACACTCAAATTACACTCTAAAAGAATAACCCTTAAATGATCCAAAAACTACTTTTGAAAGAATTTAAATGATATGTATAAGTGCACATTCTTTTTAAAAGAGCTTTTCGGTTAAAACCATAAAATATGACTTCTTTAAAAACACTTTTAAATAGATTTTAAAATTTATATTATAATTTTATTAAGATATTATAAATTTTATTCCAATGCTTTTATTATTTATAGAAAATTTAAAAATTATTTTGACTTATTAAGCTCTTTTTTTGCTACACATTTACTAAAAAATCATGCTTTTCTTTTTTTATGACTAAAAACAAAAAAAAAAAGTTTCAGTTTTGTATTAAATTGCAATTGCATTATATATGATATGGGACGAACCTAGTTGCTGAGATTATGAAATGCTAAATGGGCCTAAAATCAAGTGAAGACTACCTCAAGTGAGAAAAGACAATAATATTAATTACGATGTTAATAGGAGGAAAAAAAAATTAGAACAAGAAACAACAAGAGGAGAAACCGATAATATTTTTACGTTAGACAAGAATCAAAAAACGACATCAAAATACAAACGACAATAATCTTATAGACAACATTACGCGTTGAAAACGGTAAGAACTAGAGCATACTCCTCTGGTTTTCAACTTTTTGGCATTTAATAATTTGGCATTGAGGCGGAATATTTTTTAGTGGTCGTAAATCATCTAAATATATCATTTATTAATTAAACGACAGTATCATATAAACACGATAACATGGTACATAGGTTTTATTTTTTTATTTTTGTTTATTATTATTATTATTATTTTATTCTTGCAGTATCGGATGCCAGCTTTATAAAGTACCAGTTAAACAAACCGTTGTAGTTGGTTTATATAGATGTTTTTTTTTTTTTTTTTTTTTTTGTGTGTTTCATTTGTTTGTCCCGGAGAATAATTATTGTCTCAGGCATAATTAACACATGGACAATGTCCAAATATTGTCATTCTTTTATTGATAAGTGTTTAGAGCGTTATTTTTTTGATATTAGAGATAAAAAAATATAGAGTGGTGCATTTCTCTTGTAATTTTTCTTCATTATATAAAAAATTCTGAGGGGAAAATTTTAGTTTTTCTTTCCATACATATCATCAAATAAATTCCTATTGTCAATTTTTTGTTTTTCTTTTTCAGAAAACACACTTAAAAATAAAAAAATAGAAAATATTTGATGTATTTATATTTTTTAAAATAGAAAATACGATGCAACAAGTCATCAATTCCACTTGTAAATTCGTATTGATTAGGTTATAATTATATATGCAACTACACATAAGAAAAAATGTGAATAAAACTTGTAATATTTTTATTAAAGAAGCTAATTATATTAGCATGTTATTGCATGTTTTACAAAAGTTAATTAAGAATCTACTATTTTGGCTTGTAATTAAGAATCTAACTTTTTTAATTTGTAATTTATCTTCTTAATGGTACTTATAGTCTATATACGTTGATCTTCACCCACATGCAATATTGTTATAACCATTTTTATAAACTTTAAAGAAGTTTTCTCCAAGAATAATTTGCTTAAATCAATATTAGTCGATTAAAATAACTTACCATATGCCTTAATTTTTATAAGTTTAGGCACACGGAACAGAATTTTTCTTTTTACCTGTAATCAAGAATGTAAATATCTATTAGTTTGTAAGTTTTATTATTAATGATACTTATAGATATATACGTTGATCATCATCTAATACATATAAACTACTTGTCTTTTAAGTTAGTCTTGACTCTTACTATATTGTCTTGCTCTTTAATCTTTATTTTTATTTTTTTCAATTTCCATACTTTACAGATACATTTATATATTAATCGCATACTAAAATTTTGAAATCATATAAAAGAATGAATTCGGTTCATACTGATATAAAATTATTATCTAATTTAATAACATTACGTACTAATAATATCTACCTAAAAATGAAGAGATATTCGTAATAAGAATTTTATTGAAGAAAGTCGAATTAGTTGAACATCACAATAATACACTTAAGCCTCGTTCATTTTACCAATTCGAGTTTTGTTATAGTAAAAAACTTTTAAAAACAGTCACATCTAACTTTTTTTTACAGTAAAAAACTCTCATATAAAGTCACATCTCAACTCGAATTAAAAACTCAAATCAGTGAATTAAACCGGCCTTTAACAACCAATAAACAAAAAGAGATAAAAGGAAGAAAAAAAGAAAAGAAAAAAAGAAAGAGAGAAAACTGGCAGCTTATGCAACAATCTAAGGTTTATTGATTTACTGTACTACGTTATTTTGGTGATGTGGTACACCCACCCAATAAATTTTTAACATTTTGTCTGATTTACTTATGTCAGCGCTAGTTAATGATTTTTCTCTTTCCAAATAATAATGTGTTTTACTTTTACTTTTTTTTTTAATTATTAGAATAGTCATAATACTCTAATCAAATCTCTTAATTTATTAGTTCCAAAACTTCTTGAATAATTATTTAAATTGATTTAGAAAACTGATAACACCTTCTAAAGGTGGTCGGACATGAAAAAGCATTAACAACTTCTTTATTTGGTAGAATGAACCAAAAAAAAAAAAAAAACTATGAGTGGCATCTATTTGTATTAAGTAGTATTTTACTACTAAACGACAGTCGTTGGGGAAAAAAATCCTTTTCTTATAAGAAATGATAGAAGTCGCAGAACTAATTGGAAAAAAGAAGTGGAAAGTCTTTTGTTTGACAGAAAAAAAAAATGCTGCATAGCATCTTTTCTCTAGTTAAATAAAAAAATAAATCGTTTAACGTTATTTCTCTCAACAGATTCTAAACAAAAATATATATTAATATTAAAATCAATTAATTCGCATCTTTATTTCCCAAAAATTAAAAAAATTTATCCAATATTTTTCTTTAAAAAGTCTGTCAGTATCATTTTGCAAACAAGAAAAAAAAAAAGGACTAACTACTCCATAATTCTTTGCTTATCTGTTGGGGCTTCCCATGGTTTCGTATTATTTTTTTCAATTCACGTTCCTGCCAAATTAAAAAAAAAAAAAAAAGGTTTTGTGTTCTTTTTTTTTTTAATTTATAATAAGAAAAACATAGAATAGAATGAGTTTTAGGTAATAAGTTTCCTAGCATAGAAACGATTATGATAAATAATTAAGTGTGTTATTGTTTAAAATTAATTAACAATGAAGATTTGATAGGAAGGTATTTAGGGCAATTACTACAACTAAACGTAAATTAAGAAAAAAAGAACATTAGGAAAGAGAGAGGTTATTAAAAAACTAAGGGTGGATTAAGAGCCGGATCAGTCTCAACCAACTACTTTGACAGTCCAGAATTTCAAATTAAGCATGAAAAGACGAACAAGCAAGCCACAGGAAGTCATTGGCATGCAGCCCACAAGAAGTCATCTCTAGTGTTGACTACAAACAAGCAACATAATGTCATCTCCTACTTGGTCTCTTCTTCTCTGAACGAGTAGAACTCATAATTTCCACTTATGCCTTTATCATAGTGCAAGCTTTTATTGCTTTTGAAGAGCTTTGGAAATAGTTCTGCAGTGATATCAGAGAGGGCAGTTTGAGTACTACAACAATAAGTTGTCCAAATCTTTTGAAGGCTGTCTTAGAGATTATCGCCCCTAAGCTGAGTTTGGCTTCGAAAATTACAATCTGGATTGGCGTGGCCTAAATCCTGAGATTTGGCCAAATGCCAAGTACGTCTGTTGTGCAACCACAGGATCAATGCAAACCATAAATAGAAAAACTAAGGTGATGTTTGATTCATGGGTTTAAAATCATGATTCATAATTCCGATTTTTAAAATTCAAATTTTTTATGAAAGAAAAACACTGTAGCATAATCAAGAACTATGATCTTAAACCAGACAGAACCCTTCAAATAAACGTCACCTAAGGCACTATGCAATGGATACGTATCATCGGAGAGTTATCTTGGGTTCATTGTCGATCCTTGTTCTCCTCCGAACGTGTCTCTTATGCAATAGTTCCCACTATTTCTTACTTCGAATTTATACCCCTTCATAAAAAGGAGCAGAATTTCATTTCCATGAGTGATGACTTCATAGAAGACGAGCCAGTTCCGCTCTCCCAAGTCAAGGTTGGACAAGAGTATGAAATTGTCCTCACCACATTCACTGCTAGGTCATTATTAGTTATGAAGTAACTATTTTTCTTAATTAAGTTAAAACGTAAGTGTTAAGTTGTGGACGCTAATTATTGCTATAGAGACAATGAGACAGAGATGTGCAATTTTTCTCTTATAAACTTCATCATCATACATGGTGAATTTTGTAATGGCTAAAAATAAGCGTAACTCTCATATCAAAGGTGAATCACTATAAATCTTGTGTTCTTATTTGTATGAGTCTTCTGTGATTTTATTGCTCTTTCAGTAGAGCTAGGGTGTCTAATTCTTGACAACAAGTACTTCCGCACCAATCTTATAATTCAGTTTGAAGCTTTTATGAGTGGAGTAGTCCCTCCATAATTTAACTCTTCACATTTTGGTTTTGCTCTTGGCTTAAAATATAATTGCATGAGTACTGCTAGAAACTGTGAATGTATATGCATTCAACCATTTGAGACTCTAAAGCTTTGACATGTTTTAAGATTTTATCTTGTGGGTTATAATAGCGCAAACTTTCTCTTTCGGCTTTTCGGTATTTATTTATTTTTTGCCTATCTCGTTTTAGTACTTTTCACAACATCAATGAATTCCCACTCCTGTATCTTATTAAGTAAATATCTTTTTGGTAAAGAAGGGATATTAATGTTGTATCATAATCATTTACTCATATTTTGCAAAAAAATTCATGTTGTAGGACTTTTCAGGTATAGACTAGGGAATGTAGTGGAAGTGGTTGGTTTCCACAATGGAACACCAAAGGTGAACTTCAAATGCAGGAGAAAGCTACCATTAAGTGTAGCCGTTGAAAAAAACCACAGAAAGACCTTCAGATAGTGGTGGAGAAGGGCTCTGAGTTGCTAGTCAGAAGGGCCAAAGCGGAACTGGTCGACTTCACAAGCCATGCTGACGTGACGAACCAACCGGGGCACTACTGCGTAATCTGTTGGGAGATCAAAGGAGAAGTTGATGAGAGAGTTTTGAAGGATTGTTGCACAGAAATGGACGCCTCTTTTGTTGATCATAGGTATGTGGTCTCTAGGAGAAGCAACTCAATAGGTCCTCTAGAGTTGAGGATTGTGGAAAGAGGGACTTTCAAGAAAATTTTGGACTATTTAGTAGGAAACAGGGTTTCTTTTAGCCAGTTCAAGACCACAAGGTGCACCAACAACAAGGGTATTTTGGGAATCCTCAATGCTGGCACCATTCAAAGGTTTCACAGCGCAGCAATTGAAGACTAGCAAAAAGGCAAGAGAGAGGAGAATTATGTATGTGTGCATGCAGCAAAATAATTAGTTTCTTACTTTGGTCTTAAACCAGACTATGCCATTATTTTCGTAATTGTTCTGTGTATCCTCTTTTTCGATGTGAATAATCTAGATATTGTGAAAATCTTGACTTGATTGGAACTTTAATTGTGTGCGTGTGTTTTGCATTTAATATAATACTTCCATAAAAATTTCAAGTATGGTATTTTATCAGAATGTGATAAACATTTAACAGTGCAGGACTTTATCCCACTTTACCGCAGCAAATAATAAATATTTTTATCAGTTCAGAATGACAGTTATTACCATAATCGTATCCTCTTGAACAATTGTCCCTTACCACTATACCACACCATTGGTGACAATATTTCGTATTCAACTAAATTTTAATTTTTAGTTCAAGGGCCCATTTAGCCATTAACGTATTGATTAGCCAGGAATTGAGTTGCAGGACTTGGTGTGCGCTGCCAAATTAAGACCCACCGAGGCGATTTACAAAATAAATAAATCTAAATTATCACTAAACATAAGCAAAGACATGGCCGATTTGGAGCCTAATTTTGCATATTGTTTGGTGATACAAATGGGCAATTGAGAATTATGGTTATTTGCTTCATATTGTATTGTTAATTCATAGAAGAGAGCAAAAAGCTGTTACATAGAAATCACAGAAGATAAAAGAAGACATAACTTATTCTCTTAAGTTGAGAGGTGAATCAGGCAAAAGATGGTTTCCACTCGAGTGTTTGACCGGCGGACATTGGGACAATTTCTCCGAACGAAAATGAGTAAGAATCTGGAACCTTCCAAGGAGTCTTTCTCAGTTTGATTTTTGAAGTATTCCTCGGAAGCCCATAGAAATCCGGACCGTTAAAGCTTGTAAATGCCTCTAGCTTGTCTAGAGCACCAGCCTAAGATGAGAAAAAATGTGATCAGAGAACATATCTCTCTGAAGTAGGGCCGGCAATATGGGTCACGACACGACGACACGACTCGAAAACGACACGAATTTTACGGGTTAGGGTTGAGAAAAAAGAGGTTCGGGTCAGAATTGGGTCGACCTGAAATTGACACGAAAAATACGGGTCAATTTCGGGTTGGCCCCGCCTAACCCGAACACGACACGAAACTCGTACAAAACTAAAAAATACATATATTTTTCATTTCATATTTTAAATTTTATTATGAACTTGTGATATCATGATAGTTATACTCAAAATCTTATACTATTATTTGCTTAATTTCAATGGATGTTATTGTAATTTAGTGTGATATGAATTTTAAGTTATTTCTAATATGTAAAAAACTAAATAAAAGTATACAATTTTCGTGTCAATTTCGGGTTCACCAGTCAATTTCGTGTCACGGGTCGTGTTCGGGTTGACTGAAAATTTAAAAAAAACGATCAAAACAGGACACGAACACGACACGTGACACGAATTGCCACCCCTACTCTGCAGTAAGTAACTGGCCTAACCTATTTATTAGCAGATAGAAATACGAACAAAACACAGTAGAGAATTATCATAAATAAACTAAATAGCTTGTAACTCTATTATTAGCATCGCAAGAATGTTAACTTCACTAGAAAAGTCTACGAGACGTCTCATTTGGGTCCTTAAACTTCTAGCATAATTTTGGATCAACTGATTAATTTTTCCACTTATACACTATAAGAACAGTGAATCAAACATTTTACTTTTTTGTTTTTTCACAGGCAAATCAAATATCTTACTTGACTGACTCTACATTACAAAATCCGTTGTTAAACTCGAAAGAATCTCACGGATAACAACAAGGTAGGAAGCTGAGTTGAGACTGTCCATATATTCGCAGCAATCTTGAGGAAAAGTCTAACATTTAAGAAATTAAATTATTACCTCTTCGAAGACTTTGGCATATAAGGATAGTGCAACAGGGGCATTGAATATACCAGCACACCCACAAGAACATTCTTTGTTTCTTTTCTCATGAGGAGCACTATCAGTTCCAAGAAAAAATCTTCTACTTCCACTAGTAACAGCAGACACAATAGCCTGTCCTATATGAGAAAAGATAATTAGCAAATGACCGGGGAAAAAAGATTATATCAAATAAATGTCCAAATGATAAATTCATCCCGTGTTGATGACTTGACATAACTTGCTTCTCATGAAGTAGATTAACAAAATTTAGTATCTTTTTGCTAATGACAAAATTAAGTATCTTAGTTAATGATATCTCCATTATAACAACTAAAAGTTATTTTGATTAATTGATGCTAAACTTACTATGTATCTCTCTTTTAAGAACCGGGAGGCAGTAATTATGAGGCTGCAATCCTCCTTGGAAGAGAGAATTTCTATTAAGTAGGAGATGTTGTGGTGTGACAGTTGCTGCCACAAAGCCTACAAATAACAATAGATAAAACTAAGATTAATTATGTATTAAAAGAGAATACACTTAAAGCATATTTAAATGATCGAACAAACCTTCTTTGCATGACTCCACAAATCTAACGGCATCTGCAGTGGTTATATGCTCCATCACAACTTTCAGCAGCGGAAGCCTCTCGATTAAAGGTTGTAAAACAGTGTCAATGAAAACTTTTTCACGATCAAATACATCAACGCTAGGATCCGTAACCTCCCCATGAACCTGAAATTAAAAAGAACATGCCCACAAAGTTTGAATATGAGACAATATTTTACCCAAATGGAGCCAAAACTTAACCTAGAAAGCAAACAATGTATGATCCATCTGATGTTCGTTTTCTTGCATATATAAAAATCGAAACGTTGTTAATTCTTGTCACTTAGGGTGGGGTAGTAATATTACAAGTAAAGGCATATTCTGCTCAATCATTTCCTCAAGGACAGGTAGACATTTCCCGAAAAGATCTGTAACCCCATCTTGAGAATTTGTTGTTGCACCAGCAGGGTACAACTTCACACCAAATATAGCCCCACTTTTTCCTGTGGTTGCAATCAGCATTGTCGTACAGAATCATTTTAGAAAAGGCTTACAATATCAAAATGTAAAACAAAATGTTTACAATTTTTGTAATCCTAAATGAAAATGATATACTCTAAAATAGGCATAGAATAAGGCTTTATTATTGTTGAACTTACTAGCAAGCTTGATCTCATTCGGACTTGTGGTATCTGTCAAATAAAGTGTCATGAGAGGAGTGAAGTCGCTACCGGCAGGCAGTGCTTTCAATATGGATTCTCTGTAAGCCACAGCTGCAGCTGTTGTAGTGACGGGTGGTTTCAGATTTGGCATCACAATTCCCCTACCGAAGTGGTTTGAGCTGCAGGAAACAATTGACAGCAGATCAAAATGAACTAGTTTAACATTTTGGGCTTTATGGACATTGGTCATCATGATTTATAAGATATAAGAGGAATAACATAATTGGAAATTATGCAAGTCATTCCTTTTTTTTTTTTTTTGCTTTCCTCTTTGTGGTAAAAATAAACTTACCTGTGAGGGATAACAGCTTTGAGTAGATCTCCATCACGAAGGTGAAGATGCCAATCATCAGGGCGTGTTATAGTGAGCTCCATCCTTATTCCTTTGCACTTCAACAAGTTAGGCCCCTCAGACTTTGCAGGGGGAAATGTCGAAGCCTGTTTTCACAACATGATTTCAACACTGTAAGGGGAAAAAAAGAATTGGGTATTTTGTATCTAGTTTATGGAGGGTAGTTAATCTATACATCTAGATCTATCTATAGATCTATACAATATACATATATATATATATGTATATATGAAAGAGAGAGTGTGGTTTACTATCTACGTTGTAATTCACTATTCAAACATTTAGTTAAGTTATTTTGTCTTGTAGTGAGTGTTTTTTATTTTTTATTTTATTTTTTTAGATCCAATACATCCTTTATTAGAATCAAATCCACCCCATTATGTACTTTTTTATTTTGAAAAAATATACACTATCATAAATAAGAATTCATTACAAATCCAAAATGAGTTGTAACAAAGTCCGTACACGTTTCAAATCACGTGTTTTTCTACTAGTTAATTAAACCCAACCCAGGCTCACATTCCAATTCTGTTCCTATTCTAATTCATATTCTATGCCCATTCCATCAAACCAAACCCACCTGATGATCTTTTCCAATTCTATTCATGTTCTAGTTATATTCCTATTCTTATTCATAATTGTACAATTTTATTTTATTTTTTGCTCCGAGAAATTAAAAGCGTTATGCAAGAAAAATGTAAGGAAAAAAAGAAAGCCAAAATAAACATCTAAAAACGTCAAATAACATACCTTGCAAGGAAGAACAGCAGACTTGATCATGCCAAAATACCAGAAGACAGAAAAAGCCTCCTTTGAATTTGCACAAATTATACCTGTCTCGCGAAAAAAAAAAAAAAAAAGAACTCCTTGTTTTACTATTACTATATGAATCAGGCAATGACACAAACAGTCAGTGGGCATCATGGCTGTGAACCAAGAGCCAGACCAAGAAGGAGCTTACTGTCAACTTCAGGAGCTAACGACGATTGTCGCTGAGGCTGGCGAGGGTTTTACGAAATGTAGCTGCTATGGCTGAGCTCCGGCGACTGTGGCGGCAAACGTATGGCGATTATAGACGGAGATGCGATGGAGAGAGAGCGGTCAAACTGAAACGGTGTGAAGTGTAAATAAGCTGTAAACGACAAAAAGCCTTATAAACGAGAACGACAAAACCAAAGACAAGGATCAATTACAAAAAGGAATAAACTGTTTTCTTTCTCTAGAATTAGTTCATGCGGTCAATTTTATATTACAAACAGTTTTTGAATTCTAAAAAGGTCTCATGAATAGTTTTTTGTTAAATTTTAAATGAAAATAGTTAACTTTAGTTTATAAAAGGTCTTTAAATTATCTTCTCTCTATAAATAAGCCTTATACTAAAAGTTATACTAAATTTAATCCCTAGAGTAAAAAAATTAAAAATAATTCCTTTGTTAACTAAATATATTGAAAATATTAAATATGAGAAGTTGTACTATATGTAGTTCCTAAACTAAAAAAAAAAAATGCCAAAATTAGTTTTTTTGTTATATACATTTTTTTTATTTTTTTATTTATTTATTCACATATGTAACTTTGATAAAGTTTTTTTTTTTTTTTACCGATTATAATTGTCCCACTATATTAATAAATGTTCTAAAATTATTACTCTATGATAATAATCTCTAAAAATATATACTTTTATAAATATTTTTTGTATTATACCCATTACATATAAGTTAGTGTAAAACCTAAAATTTGAAATGGGGTTAATTTGTAATTTTTAAAAGACTTAAGTGTGAAAATTTTAAAAATCTGGGCCAAAATATAATTTTTAAGAAATATGGGGATCAGAAACGGATAATTGGACACTCAGTGCGTCCAAACTAGTATTAATGCCACTTGGGCGTGTTCCACCTCATCAGAAAAATTCAAAACACAAAAACCCACTTTCTCTCTCTTCTTTCTCTCTCCTTCCACGCGTACGGCAGTACACATCCGGGGAAGATTCCGGCGTCCGTTTTCGACACCTCCCGGCTCGTTGGAAAGCTCTCGTCGAGCTGAGTCCGGATGGGTGTCTTGCGGCCGCCAACTCCGCCGGACGCTGCCACACTCGCCGGTCAAAGTTTCAAAAAATCTCAAAAACTTCCGATCGTGATATCTTCGCCGTTCGGTGTCCGATCGAGGTGATTCCGGTCCCAATAGACTCAGAGCGAAGAGACGAAGAAAATGGTACCAGCAGCACAGCTTGATTCTGACCGGAGCACCGTCGCCCGTGGTGGCCGGATTCCTCGCCGCCGCCGCCCACGAATCTCCCTCCTCCAGCCGCTGTGAACGACACCGTCCAGCCCATTAGCTTCAGAGGGAGTCGGTGAGTCGTTCTGGGCCACCAGCCGTGGTCACCGCCACCGCCTTGCCGGAAAACGAGCCGCCGTCGCCGCCGAGAAAAGTGGGAGGATGGTCCCGGCGATCTAGCCGTTGGATCCTCGTGATCTTGGTGTCAAAATGCTCAGAATCTCACGGGTAATGAAAGCCCCCAATCAATTTTGAAGATCCATGGCTGAAAAATAAAGATTCTAGGTTTGAAATTCGGCCAGAATTGAGGATCTCGATCCGAGTAGTTAGAGGCCGAATTTGGTAAAATTGACATCGCCATTGGATTCAGAACCATCGATTTAGGGGGGGTAGGACTCAAGTCCGCCGCGAGATTCTTCTCCGGGAAGCTCCGCCGCCGTACCGCCGCCGCCGCCGGTGGCCGGATTCCGGTGAAGCTTCGTTTCGCAGCTTCTCGACTTTCGGTTGACGATCCGTTTTGAGGTAGGGGTCCTATTACTTAACTTTTATGGAGTTTTATTTAATTTAATTTATTTTGTTAAATTTGAGAAGATTTAAAATTATATATCAAACTTATTTATTACTGTTACACGATATGACTTGAAACAGAACCATTAGGGGCCCGTCCTGTAATGTACAGCGTGGCCAAGAGATTTTAACATAATTTTGGAAATTGACACAAAAGCATGGTTAGGAGAATGTAAACCGGACACGATAGTGAGATAGTGTGCTAACAGTAGGTGTGGCCGTTCACCATCCCTGGGTGTGAACCCAAAAAGGTAAAAGAGGGAGAGGTGATGACGCTCTCCGGGGTTGAGAATCCCCAAGGTTACTGTACAATGGTTACGTCCTGGTGAGGGTCCGGAACGACAGTTCACCCTTACCCGTGGTTCGAGAACTGATCTGGTAAGGACATCGAGTTAGAGTTCCCTACCATCAGTCTCTCTGAGTCACCGCGCCCTTCGGGGGTTTATCGTCCCGAGTGTACGGACTAGATTATCTCACTGACACAGGTTTTCATAATTTATTGTGCATAAAAAGTAGAAATTACTAACCATGCAGGTTTAATTTGGGAAAGGTAAATAAAACTAAAAGTGAGTAATAGTTCTCCTACTGAGCATTCCGTGCTCACCCCCTTTGTCCTCTTTCATTTCCAGGGGGTGTACAGTGCAACCTTTCGGACGAGGAGTAGTCACCGATCAGCGTGCCCCTCGTAGAGGATCTACCATTTTCAGTTTCCTTCCTTAAATTTGTGTAAGACCTTGATTGGATTACTTTGGACAGAATTGTAACTGATGATGATGATCGTACTGTTAAATATTTTATTGGTGCTACATTATACTGTGGATCTAAGTTTTAACGTAACGATGAATTATGAGTTTTAACGGATAGTTTGTTTTAAAGTCCCATGGGCAGACATTGTTTTTATTTCAGGAGTTTTATTTTATTTTATTTCTATTTGTGCACCGTTACCGCATTTTTATTACATAATCCCCACTTAAGGGCGTCACAGTTAGTGGGGTTACGTATCCTCACTGAACAATTTAAAATATGCATACATATATAAATTAATGTCAATATTATTTTATCTTATAAACATATAATTAAAAAAATAAATAATTTTATACGCGCGTTGTACACACAAAAATCCTAACTAGATATCTCAACTTTCTTTTTATATAAGAAATACTGTGAGGAATAGGCAATTTTCCATTTTCTGAATTATGTCATCAACAAAAATATAAAAAAAAAAAAAAAAAAAAAAAAAAAAAAAAAAAAAAAAAAAAAAAAAAAAGAGCTCCCTAAAGGAAGAATAAAAGCAATTAACTGCAAACTGAATTCAATATACACTTACGATTATTATATATTATTTTATGTTTTGTAATAAAAAAACAAAAATATTTTTGCTCTTACGGGGTTGTATAGAAACTTAACGAGTGTGAATAGAATCATTTTTTTTTTTTTTTAAATTGAGAGATTACATTTTTACGACTATTCATATTTAATTTTTTCCACCTATTAATTTAACATTTGAACTAATTTTAGCTTTTTTTTTTTGTTTGGATACTAAATTTAGTAAACTTAAAAACACGGTACAAAACATTCTTAAAAACACGTCATTTCGGGAGTGGCTTTTGATACTTATTTGGCATTTTGGTATGGAGCTAGGGACGACAACTTCTGTACCACGAGATAAAATAAAACGACAGCAGAAATAAAAAAAATGAAAAGGTACATTGAACTTCTAAGATGAGAACAATATTAGAACTGACAAATTTAGAAGAAAGCAAGAGATGAAACTGAAAAATAAACATGTTAGAAGTTTAAAAATCACAAGAACAAAGAAAACAACACGAACATAACAGACAATAATGTTATCTAAATAGGAGATAATAGTAAAAACGACATACAACTGAGAATACAACAATAACATTTAACCTGGGTCTTTGTGTTTGTTAGATCAGCTGTACGTCTGTGTTCTAGATGGTTGTTGTAATATAGTCTGGGACAGCTCAATTAATTAAGATCTAGATTAATTATGTTCAATTTTTGGAGTAGAATAAAGTACATAAATAAAAAGAACACGCAATACGGTATTACAGTTCGGTGCGCACACTTACATTTGTGGAGTCACGCTCAGACAATAAACAGTTCACCATGTTTCAAAAATTACAGACACTGACGGACTTATTCACACAAGACTCCCTCTTAGACAATGATGTTGTTGTGATAAATCTCCACAGTGATGTTGTTTAGCGTGCATTACACGTCTTCTATTCACCCGGCAAATTTCCTTCGACCGACAGAGCTTCCTCCCAAAAGTAAAAAGATTCTCTCCCGAAAGGCATAATAATTAACACTTAAGGGCTCAAAAACACAGACGTCTCTCTGAATATTTCTTTGTAAAAACTCTCAAACTCACATACTTTTTTTCTAGATATTTTCTCTATTAAATCTGTACCAAGTGAACTAAACACAAGTCCTTAAAATAAGGCTTTTAAAACTACTCGAGAATCTATCCCCCAAAGATTTTTTCTTTTCTCCATGATTCTTTCTTAGATTATTTTCACAAAATCTTCTTCTCAAAATATCTACGCAATTCACCAGTAAAATCTCCTCGATTCCCTCAAAAGAATATCACACATAATCTCTTTTCAAAGTAACTCCACAAGAAAATATCTCTAGAAAATCTTCCACAATTTCTTTTTCAAAATAAAATCTCTACGATTTTATCTGCTTCATTATCTCATTTAGACTTCCTCTAAACACGTTGATAAGATAAGCCTCCATTTAATTTAAAATACCAAATCTCATTTGAACTTTTAAACCAAACCCAATGCTTTAAGTCTTGTTCAGTTCGTTGATTCGAATTTTCAATTGAATTGAGATGTAATTTTATGTGAGAGCTTTTTACTGTTGCTGTTAAAGTTAGATGTGACTTTTTGTAAGAGCTTTTAACTGTAGTAAAATTAAAATTAAAAACTCGAATCGGTGAAATAAACGAGGCCTTAGTATACTTACACCACACCTCCACGTTTGTAGTATTTTAACATTCAAATCTCAAAGCTTATCTCATGCAAACCACTAACTAAGTGCTGCTAAATCATCTCCAATAAATTCAAAAATGCAACATTTGAACTTGAATTTAAATCTTCTCCACATCATATTCGGATTACTTCACAAAAACGATTAAATCTAAATTAATCTTGACTTGCAAACTATATCTCCATTTAAATTTGAAATTAAATCCATATTGTTGTCCCTGGTAAGGTTACCCAAGAGAGGAGGTGAATTGAATTTTAACTATTTTTTGAGAGTTTATACAATTATTCAAGATTAAAAATAAATATAGACAATTAATTTAACACAATGAGTTTATCAAACACTTGGTGTGCAGAAAATTATGTAAGTTAATGCAATAGCACAAACACTTGATATGCACAAGACGAATCAATCTAATATCATATAACGAGTTCAATAAGCTTATCACCAAAAGTTTAAATCAATCAATGTCAACTATCAAATTTAAATTGCGGAAATTAGAGAGATAGGGTTAAGAGAGATGCAAACGAGATTTATAGTGGTTCGACAAACAAATTTGTCTACATCCACTGTTGCCGAGATATTCCACCTCTCGACCTCTTCCACTATACGATCGTCTATCCGGCACGATCACTCCTCTTACAAGATGGCGGGTCTTTCTATCCAAGGCTTCGCCTAACCTCTTACACAATGTCAATTTTCTACGTAGATCGACCAACCAACAAACCCAATACGAAAGTAATGATTATGAATAGTGAATCACTCAGTCATACACTCCTAACAATGATTTTACACAATTGAAATGGCTAGGAGATGATGAAATCACACTATCAAAATATAATCTAAGATATGCTCAAGTATGTGTAAGAGAGTGAACTAAGGATCTTTAGAAGATGATGATTATGATGGCACTTTAGAGAAACCTTTTTAGAGTTTCAAGAGATTTTGGAGTTTTGAACAATTTCTCTCTTTTCAGAAAGATCCACTTTGGAGAAAAATGACTTTTCTCTATTTAACCTCACTTTCCAACGGTCTCATTTATGATCGTTTACCCAGTACCGGTCGACCAGAGCGGTTGACCGGTTGATACGAATTTGAAATCTCGTTGTTCAACGGTCTTATTGACTAGCTTTTGAACAGAATCGGTCGACCGGAGCGGTTGACCGGTTGAGGCATCACCGGTCGACCGGTGATTTAGCCTTCTCTATCATTGGATGACATAGGTCGACCGGTTGACACTAAATTCGCCTCAAACCTTCACAAATTTGTACTTTTAGACCAAATATCACTATGCACTTAGTTTAGTCTCATTTTAAAAGAATAATATGAGTGTGTGCATGAGCCTAAACAAGAATTAATCATGATAGTATAAAGTCAAGATCAAATACAAGACTAAGAAGATATAAAAACCTATTAGTACTTGTCTTGCTGAATTTTGTTTGCTTGTTCTTGATCTTTGATTTTTCAACACTTCAAGCTTTAAATTCCTTCTTCAATTTGCATTTCTCAACCTTGAATGTATGCATTGTATTCCACAATATGCTTCTTGAGTTGATTTATAATATCAATTATGCTAACAACACAACTCAAAGTAGAATCATTAGTAACATAATACATTGTATTTGTTATCATCAAAATGTGAGAATATTCAACCTTAGGCCAACACATTACTTTATCTGCATATAAGCCATCTTCCATTCAAATTCAAATCACCCTTTTTAATCCTGATCTCCACATATCACAACTCAATAAAATCTGCAACTTCAACTTTAAATCTAATTCTTAATCTTTTTCTGCAATTTGAAATCTTCTTGAATCTATTTTTTAAATTCTTACAAGATTGCCAATAAATTGCCCAACTAATAAAAATCCATAACAATCTCCGCTTTTGGCATTTTTTTGGCAAATTTAACAAAAGACCCTAAAAAAATTCAAAAACGAAAAAATTAAAAAATTACATTGTTCTCCCCATTTGTGTCAAAAATAAGCTAAAGACACAAAAAAAATGCACACCCTAAACACGTCTTCAACAACAAATGTCGCAGATCATATTGTAACACTTGTTAGAACACTCGATGCAACACTTTGCACCATATATCTTCGAAGGCATTGATCTATGTTGCTCACTCTCCTTGAATATTCTCTGTGTCTTACTCTCCTTGAATGTAACATTCTCCCATGTATAATGCTCTTAACACTTATCAATCGCTTAGTGCAACCACCATCACAATACCCATTGTCAGTAGTATATGCTTTTGAAGAAGTATTAACACTATGACACCTCAAATCATATTTCCTTACCCACACATGTCTAGAAAATTTATCTTGCACATCAATCTTCATTTTAGGTGTCATTCTTGCGAAATTCGGTGGATTAGGGAGCATACCTCTCTTCAAAGCATTCAAATACTTGTAGCATCTTGGTCTTATGTGGCCAAGTAAATTGCAGTAATGGCATGTGGGGACAAACCTTCTATGTCGAGAGGGTGAGATAGTAACCTTCTTACTAGGGATAGTCGGAGGCTTAGGGGCAGGCGTCTCCTTCACAAACACTGTTTTGGATGTTTAGCTCTCATCAGTATAGCCAAGGCCATGACGATCACCACTCGCTTTTCCTATCGAGAGAATGTGATCCAGTTTTGCAGTGCCAGAATTCATCATCTTCAATGACTTTTGAGTGTGCTCCAATTCAGTTCTTGTCTCCTGCAACTTTTTCTCCTTTTCAATAGCCTGAAATTCATAATTCACAACAACCCTCTTAAACAAATTCTTCTCTTTGATAAGCTCATCTACTCGCTCCCGCAAAGACTTATTCATTTTAACCACCAAAACTCATTTGTTGAACTATAATAACCTGGGTTTTGATTTTGGTGTGTTTTTACTATAATAACTTGAGTTTTCACCCATTGTCTTTGTTTGTTTTTGGTGTCCGTTGTACTGGTGTCTTGACAGTGTTTGGTGTAGCTTTAGTGCTACGATGTTTTATCCCTCAATCGCTCAAATGCTTATCTTGTTGAGAGAGATTTTATCAAATAGAGTCTTAAATATGCTCAATCTTAGTGTGTCGATGTATTCTCTCATTTTTTTGGTTTCAGGTGTATGTATGTTCCTCTATTGGGTTATTAGCTTTCTATTGTGTTTGTTCAACTTGAAAAGTGACAAAAAATTTTGGAAAACAACTTTTGAGCCTTGAGTTTCATCCAGTGTGTTTCCGGGTCGGGGGGAACATACGGGCACCATGCCTAATAGACCCTAATGTCTATGGATGGTATGAGAATGTAAGGGCGCAGTCACGACACTCGTTTAAGAGGCATGGGGAGTGAGTTGGAGAATTAAGTGACATGTATGCAATGATGTAGGGCGCTGGTCAATAATGAGGGTTGGCGCTGGTCTATAGATTGGATGAGGCACTGGACTATGAGAATAGTTTCTAGAACAACCATGCTTTTGAAGAGGGAAGTGAAGACACTCTCTTCAAGCCAATTAAAAGATACTGATATTAGTACAACACAAAAGATCCTGTTTCTAAACAATGGAACAGAAGGCACACCAATTTCAAACAAAGAAATAGAATCACCACTCTATTTGGAAGTTTAGTAACCAGAACTCAATCAAACAGTTTCTTAGCTTTTAACTTGAGAAGTACTTGGATTTTGGTACATCATAATCATGGCTTCCATGGGCCATCATGTTAGGCGCTGAATGAACAATGGAACAGAAGGCACACCAATTTCAGCAACTCCCATCAGAACTTGAACAACAAGACTCATACTTGGCCTATTTTTCTCATCATCTTGAATACACCAACAAGCAACTTTGCATGCTCTAGTGAGCTCTTCTATATCTGCATTTCCTTCAAGCCTGCAATCCAACAAAGCAAGAATATCTTCCCCTTTTTGCATCGAATTCGAAACTTGTTTAGGAAAGTAATGTTCGATTGCATCATCAAATTCACTGTTTCTTCTTCCTGATATGAGCTCAAAAAGCAACATTCCGTAGCTAAAGGCATCCGCTCTCAGTGTGATCGCCTCGCCTGAAATCCATTCTGGCGCTAGGTAGCCTATAGTGACTCTCATGGTCGTTAAAACGCGGCTGAAGTCCCGGCCCATCAGCTTTGCCAGGCCAAAATTTGCCAGTCTTGGTCTGTATTCTGCATCCAACAAGATGTTCTCTGGCTTGAAATCGCAGTGAATGATGCAGTCTGTGCACTCTTCATGGAGATAACACAATCCTTTCGCGGTTCCAATCTCAATTTGATATCTAACTCTCCAATCTAGGATATTGACTCTTTTGGAATAAAAGAGATTCGAGAGAACCGTTTGGCATGTGATCATAGACAAGAAATCTCATCGATTTTTTCGCACAAAATCCACGTAGGCGAATGAGATTGGCATGTTGGATTGTTCCAAGAGTCATCACTTCTGCCCGGAACTGCTTCTCTCCTCGCTTCAGGCTCTTGAGTTTCTTCACGGCTACAACAGTCGAATTGGGCGGTAATGTCCCTTTGAAAACAGAACCAAAACCGCCTTCACCGAGTTTCTCTGAGAAGTTCTTCGTTGCAGCTCTCAAATCTCTATATCTGAACACCACCAGATAATCCTCCACTAAAACAGATTCCCCCACAAAGTATCTCTTCACCGTTACTACAACAAAGACTAAGAGAATAAAACACCCCACAAGTACTGAAACAACAATCCAAGAAGTTTTTCTATCTGTTGCCTTAGTTTCTTCCAAATGAGAGGCAGCAACTCTTATGTGCAATGTCTGGTCAGTTTCGTCATAAGTAGTATGCTGCATAATAGTGTACAGATCACGTTTCCAAATTAAACACTGACAATCATAATAAGCATAAGCACTACATGAACAGTTTCTCAAGCACGCTAATCTGCATTCCTCGGTGTTTCAAGCCTCTAGATACTCCGAATACGATGGAAAGAGCACGTCAGGCACCTCCACAAATTCATCATCTGCCCCACTAGCACATAGTAAGCGACTCTTCCTCACACACCCGTCTGTGATGTTTTCCAATTCCCATACATCTTTTGGCGTTTCGTGTGGTTCAAATCCTTCAACGCAAGCACAGATAGGCGATTTATGCGGGTTGCACACACCAAATGAGCCACAATAAGCATCACAATGCCTTCTAGTTTTTATGTCAATAGACGCCCAACTTCTGTCGTACTCTATCCAGTAATATTGGCTAAACTGGCCTGTCATTTCGATCTTCATCATAGTAGGAGTTTCGTTGCCAAGAGCAGCATCGCTAAAAGTGAAATAGCTCTCATTTTCATTTGTGACATGGCTCACATTTAGAAAAGGATAACTGCTGAAACCTTTTCCTGCCTAATAATCAATCCAATGTGTTTTAGACCAATTCCATATCAAGAACTGTCTAGTTCCATTTTGATCCACTTCGAGAGAAAACATCCCAGGTTCCGGATTATGCAAGTTTCTCCAAGAAGTAAGGAACATGCTCTCTTTGGTGATCTTATTGTATCCAATCTTTCCCGCCCAGCAGCCACGTGTCAGTTGGGTGATCAAAACTCTGCCATATCACAAGAGTTTCATCAAAGGCATCTTTTATCACAAAGTTCTCATCATCAATGGTGGAATTAGAAACGCTTGACTTTGAATTAGTTGACCATATTGCAGCTTTGGACTCGCTCAGGAATGTCAAGTTCCCATTTTCTAAAAGCTTCAATGCTGAGAAAGATGAATCAGAAACAGGCCGTTCTCTATTTGCCACCCAAACTACAGTTTTATCACCTGGTTTTTTGTACCATATGCCTATATAGTAGTTTAGAGAGTTACCTGGTGTGAAGAAGCCCATTTCAAAAACTCCCCTGGGAGAGGTCAGTGTTTGGTTTCCAATAAGAGATTGGCCTGGATAGATTGTACTATTTGATCCCATGGAGCCAAAAACATGGGAGAACAGAAGTAAGATAATCAGAACTGAATCAAAGACAAAAGGGTACTTGGAAGTGACATTCATTGTTCAAATTATTACACCAGAGAGAGAGGAAGCTAGTTTTGAGAATTGCAAAGATTTGCTACTCTATATTCATTTTTTTAAGTTATTTGTTGAATCTAATAATGTCATTCTGAATTTTGACTTTTGAGGTCAACCAATCTCATGAAGACATTGGCAACCAGTAACCACAACGTAGAAATAAATGCCCGCCTCTATTGTTGACTAAACTTCACTAGTATTTTCCACCGTACTTCTAGCACTTGACCACGAGTTATAAAAATTTTGCTTTTCTATGGGTTTTTTTGTCACGTCATTTGAATTCCACGTCCCTATGTAGAGTTTCTATTCGAGATGCCCAAACAAAAGTTGTAGTCCTGAGAAAAGGAGGAATATGAATATGTTTAGAAGGTAATTTAAGATAGTTAAAATTTTTTGGTTTAGAGATCATTAATCACGTTTCTGGAATTAGCTAATGACCGATGACCATGAAAATGATTGGTGCATTGATGAATAAGAACAGTAGTGATTTATAATGAATTAAGACCCGTTCGCTTCGTATATTCAAACTTAAATAATTTGATATCATTAATTCAATATGCCAATCAATCAATTACTTTAAAATTTTCTAATTTGAAGAAAGAGGGCACTCTTCTTTCTAATTTAGAAAATGCTTTGGAAACGAGTAATAGAACAGTAAACATGAAATCGCAGAAGTATGAATGGAGGACAACATAGAAAATTAAAGACCTACTTAATTCGCTAATTTAAATTTTTAATTTGAATTGAGATATGACTTTAAATGAGAACAAAACTTAAATTTTAAACTCAACTCAGTAAAATAAACAAAACTTAAAATAAATAGGGTGATTAAAAAAAACTTAAAAATAATTCCAACCATATTAGTTATTTTATATTTTAATTAAAATAGTTAATAATTTAATTATAATTTAATTCTTTTTACTCCAACCATTAACTAAATAATTAATTATTTTAAAAAATTTATTTCACTAGCTAAATATAACTAGTAAAAATTAACTAATTATTTAATTTTTTATATTAATTATTTTAATTAGAAAAAAATATACACCGTTCATTTCACTGATTTAAATTTTATTATAGTAAAAAATTAATCAATTATATTTAATTTTTTTATTACAACAAAAAATTTTCACATAACTGAACGGATCTTTAGAAAACAATTACCAGACATCAATAATTTAAAACGATGAAGAACTAAGCACAGCATCCAGAAAACGACAATATACGTGAAACGACAGACACAAATCTAAGGAAATTAGATTCACAATGAGTTTGGAATGACTGACTCAAAATAAAAATAATAATGATAATAATAATTTCAGCAAAAACACCAAACATATAAGAATCATTCGTTAAAAGAGTTGAAAATTAGTAAACCATCAAAAGTAAAAATAAATTTTAAGAAAAAAGAAAAATTGCTTTACATCACAGTAAAGAAAGCTTCTGCATGATGCACCTCAGAGGTTTTCTAAAATTTCCGAAACTTATAAAGAAAAAGGAAAATGAATAAGAAAATAAATAAATGAATGAATAAATATAAGAATCAGAAAGAACGTAGCGAGTAGATTTTTGATCCCGTGAAACTACAAAGTAGTCATCACTCACATTTCTTTCATCATTTTGCTACTGGAGAAGTGATGTTAAAAAAAAAATGATAAAGATCGGGATGAAAATGCCACAATAAAAAAATGATAAAGATCGGGATGAAAATGCCACAAAAAAAAAGAAAAAAGAAAAAAGAAAAAAAAGAAGGCTGTCCTCAGTATTACCGATTCCAATCGTTTTTATAGTGCGGTGGTGGTGGTGTAAGCCCTAGATTAGTAATCCAAATGTTTGGTTACAGCTACCAAACTATCCTAGACGAGAAAATGTTGTTTAATTCGGATATCCTATTCTGGGTTAGATCGGTTCCGGGTTTTAGTAAACCCGATTTAGGCCGCAAAAAGCATCCTTGCAATCTCAGAAACCCTCCTTGGCAATATAACTTTGACTTCCTTTCCTTTCTTCACCTTGGAAGAATCAAACAATCCCTCTTTTTCATCTTCCTTTCCCACATTTTCCCTCCTTTTTCTTTTCCTCTGGCAATCATTCATTCACCTTTCTTACCAAATTTCACTGCCATCGCCTATCAATCAATACTGAACACTAACATTTTTAGTCCCGTAAGCGCTTCTATCTTCTCTCTCTCTCTCTCTCTCTCTCTCTCTCTCTTTTTTCATTTTCTTTACTTTTTCTGGTATGGAGACTGATTGAGATTGAATTTCCCTGCATGGAGAGTTGATTTATGTGTTTGCGTGGTTATTTTTTACATTATTTAATTTTTTATTGATTTGCTTAAGTGATCGTTTTTAGACTGGTGACAAACATTTGAGATCAATATTCAATGTTGAGTTTTAACAAGTTTTTCAAAGAGAATTTTTAGTCTGTGCCTTGACTCATATAAGCGGTTTATAATGGTAATAACGAGAAAATAGATGCTTATTATGATTAAGAACATGGTCATACATAGATGTGGGAAAGTATTTTTCCTGACTTTTTTTTTTTTTTTTTTACTTTTTCAATCTAGTGTGATCAAGATAGGAGTAATAATATAAGCATAATGATTTTCACTAGATATGACTTTGCTTAAGTTTCTCAGGCAAAAATAGGATTGATGCATATAACTCTAGTTTGCATTTTAAGCTTTTAGGGCTCGTTTAGAAAGTGTAATTGAACCATAATTTGGGTTTTGATTCAAATTCTTTGTGAGAGAATTATTGGTGGGAATTTTTTTGATTCAAATTCTTTGTGAGAGGAAAAACACTGTAGTAGAATCATGGTTTGGGTTTGAATATATGGACCGAACAATTTCCTTCTTTATTTATTCATTCGTGGGCAAGCAAGGATTTTTCCTTTGAGTTGAGGTCTTCTTCATCTATGACTGAATTCTTGCTTTCTTAAAGGTTTTCTGAGGATGGAAGTTCGTGAGGATCAGGATGAAGAACGTAGCCCGGAAAAGAATATGCTTCCACCGCCAGTCGGAACCTTTCCGACCCGTGAAAAGCTTCTTAAACACGTCCGAGACTTTGCCTTGACACAGGGATACATGGTTTCCATTAAGGATTCTGCAAAGGATAGGTATGTAACAATTGCCTGTGACCGAAGTGGTGTTTACCGTAAAAGGCTCAAAACCGGCGAGGGTATGCGACAAAGGAAGAATAACTCTCGCCTCACAAATTGCCCTTTTGAAGTAGTGGGGAAAAAGGATGAGGATTCATGGACACTCACCATTAAGAATGGAGAACACAACCATGAGCCTTCGAAGGACACTTCTGACCACCCTTCTTGTCGTCGGTTTAGTGAAGAAGAGGTGCTGTTGATAAGGGAAATGACTTCAGCTGGTAAGAGGCCACGCCAAATTCTCAAGGCTTTGAAGCAAAGAAACCCAAATCTTGTGTCTGATTCCAGGAATGTTTACAACATTAAAGCTAAGATCCATCGAGAAATTTTATCAGGTGAGGAATGTAAAAGGTTTGTTGCATTGATCCATTTGTTTTCTTCATTACTTTTTTCATGAAGATTAAATCTTAGGTTTGTTATGTTGTAATTATTCTTTATACATTCCCTCTCTGTTGAAGGCAAGAGAATGGAGTCGTCATCGTCATCGCCTCCATCATCAGCCATAAATGATGTGTTGAGGAGGTTCATGACATTGGAACAACAACCAATGGTACTCCAGAATGGTGCGAAAGTGACTGATACAAAGACTTTAGCAGCAGAGCTCTGCTGCCGCATCTACTCTCTTGGATGGTTTTCGGTTGTTGGAGGCAGCATTGCCATCAAAGTCCATGATGAATCCGTTCCTAAGCCTGCACAGCTCATTATCATGTCCCCTATTGGTATATACTCTCTTTATTTTTATTATTTATTCATTAATATCACTTTAATTAACACACACACACACACACATATTTTGCATAGAAGGCAGTATATAATCTCATTTTGAGATAGACTCGACCAACTTAGTAATTGGTACAGAAGTTGTTACTCGTTTCCACCATCCTTTTAGGCATTTGTAAGGGGAAACACAGCTTTCTGTCTAAATTTTGAGTTTTCCATCGAAGCGTTCTCAGTGTAGGAAATGTATGTTTGTGGTAAAATTAGAACTACTCTTTTTTGGCTCTAATAAAAATGATAAGCATAAAATATTAAGGGTATTAAACTCATAAAAGTAAAAGTGCATGAAAATAAAGGACTAGAATGAAAAACTATAAAGAATTGTATACATGGACCGGCTAACTAGAATTAGACATAAATTTAAATAACAGGATGGAAGTAAAATTGAAGCTGGTCAGGTGTCAAGGATCCTTTGACACTTGAGGCTGGTCAGGTGTCAAAGACCCTTTGACACTTGTTCTTGAAGCTATCTAGTTGTTGAAGGGTTGTTTGAAACCTGATTTTTTGTTGTCCAGCTGATATGGTCTTAAAATATTTGGTTTTCTTTAGCAACCAGCACTTTTTAACCCTCTCGTGGCTGCTCTTTTACAAACAGCTTTTAGTTATCAGATTTTTTAAAACTAATTTCAGTAATAACACTTTTTTTTTTGGCCGAAACAATGGATGTTTTTTGTAGGCGGATGAAGTAGCAAGAGAATGTGCTTTGTTGATATTGTGCTGTTTATAGCATGCTTCACTTTTTCCATACAGGTGTTCAGAAGGAAAGAATGGATGCAGAGGACATGTATGTGCTATCTTCAGATGGATATATATTGTCGACACCTTCTCTTAATCCTTATCCTCATAAGCCCCTGAAATGTAGTGATATTCTTCCCTTCATGAAGGTATTTATTTCTCATTTAATGTTTAGAATAAGTTTATGTGCCACGCACCATTTGAATTATATCGGTACTAATTTTAACTTCATTTACATTATGTACTCTTCTACGTCCATATGGTGTGATCCCTTTATTATTTGGTTTTTGCTTTCTGTTCTTCAGGTGTTTGAGATGTGTAATGCAGGGGCTGTTGTTCACAGTCTTGGGATGCAGTCTTGTATTGTAACAATGCTTAATCCATCCTCAAAGGAGTTTCGAGTAAATTTCTCTGCTATTGAAATTTTTTAGTGGGGTGAAGAGTTTAAATCTTACTATTCTCAAGTTTCAGTCTTGTGAAATTTCTACTTTCATCGGATTGATTTTTGAATAGATTTACGCAAACACCGTCTTATATTTATTAACTGTTCGCAAATGCAAGTATTTGTTAATTATTTTAGAATTAAGCTGAAATTCTCCGTGCACAACAAATTAGAATGTGTCTGGCTCTCATGCATAAAATTATTCATTCAATTATAGGCTAAACTAAATGTGCAAGCAAGTGTTAAGTAAAGTATTGAGATGTTCTGTGGAATCTATGTGACTAGAAATAGAGACTCAGTGTACTAGTATTAAAACTTGACTACAACGAAAGATACAAATTTTTTATAAAGATTACAAATTCTCCATTTGTATGGGATTTCCAAATGCTAACTGTTTTTGTCTCTGAAAGTAGAAATCTTGATGCAGTCTGTTGCTCTTCTTTCGTTATTTTTTCTTGGTTAATCTTTTGACTATAGTTATTATCTGATATTTGTGATCTTTCTTTGTAAACTTTTCAGATCACACATATGGAGATGATAAAAGGAATTCCGGGACATGGTTATCATGATGAACTTGTCGTCCCAATAATTGAGGACACTGCACATGAAGAGGGGCTCATGGAGGCTCTTGCTGAAGCTGTAAATCCCTTCAGTTACAACTGTCCAAATAATTCTATTGTTTCTTGTTGACGCCATTATTTAGTATTCTTTGTGACGGATGAAACAAAAATTCCTATATTTTTTGTGGAGAAGTTCCTTGGGAAAGGTCCTGTACACTGAATGGAGACATCCTCCCATACAGAGAGTTGCCTATCCTTGAACAGAAAAAGCTTTGTTAATATAAAGTTTCTGATTTATAATTTATTAAACAGATTCGATCCATTAAGAGTGATATGTAATTGTGTGGTGCAGATCAGTGCTTACCCCAAAACAACAGCAATACTTGTTCGTAACCACGGGGTGTATATATGGGGTGAATCATGGATCAGCGCAAAAACTCAGGTTGGACAAGTTTATTTCAACCATATTGACAAATATAATGTGGACGTAGTAATTTCATTTATCTGCAAATCACTATCATTTATTGCCATATTCACAGCACATATGGACCCTTAACTTTTTTTAGCCATAAAATTTTTTTAAAAAATAGCCCAATTAATTTTGAGAGAGAGAGAGAGATCAGTGTTGCATTTATAAGAAAGCAATAATGGACTAAATCTTTGAGTCATTTTTCAGCTTTCAACATTACATATCTGTAGTTCCAAGTGCTTGAACATGTAATATTTGTACACAAGATCGACATACAAATAAAATAGATTGAACTCTATTGCTAATTAGACTTATGACTCTGCGTGATGCTTTTCTACCTGCTTAAATTTTTACATATTCATACTTATCAGGATTCAAATTGGTCTCAGAAAATGAACAGCTGTTGGATTCTTTTGTCATTTTTTTCTCTAATTCTTAAGTTGCTATTCAGGCTGAATGTTATCACTATCTCTTCGATGCTGCTATCAAGCTTCATCAGCTGGGATTAGATTGGTCTACACGTAGTCATGGTCCTCTTCAGAATGCTAGAGTATCTTGGGGATGTAACAGGAATTTCAACAGAGCTCCAAAGGCAGGGGCTCAGAGTTCAGATTATGTGATCGAGCCTTCCCAAGTAAATTCATGGTGTTCTCTACCTCCAAGAAGTAATATATAATTTAGTTCATAGTTTTTCATTTCAGTTATTTTGTTAACCATCTAAAAGTGATGTCATTGCCTTTTTAATGAGGCATGCTAGAAGGGTGTTTTCCTTTATGGGTGTGTGTGTGTGAGGTTTGGGGCTATACATAAGTCTTCTTTAATAATTGTACACTGATTATGGTGCAGCGATGTGTACTTCTTGACATTGAAGGGACAACAACTCCTATATCGTTTTTCACCGATGTTCTTGTACCATATGCCCATGATAATGTTGGAAAGCATTTTTCTTCTACTTATGACAGTGAAGAAACTCAGAACGATATTGATTTTCTACGTTCTCAAGTGAGACTATTATTGCCAATGTACATCTTTAAGGTTGTGGAAAAGGACGATTGTCAGTGAATTCAACGTGAAAATATCTTTCTTTTCCTTTGCAGATTGAGAATGATTTGGAACAAGGTATAATTGGTGCTTTGCCTATTTGTCCAGATTATCTTGGAAAAGAGTTGGTTATTGCTTCTTTAGTTGCTAATATAGACGCAATGATTAGTGCTGACAGAAGTGTTCCTTCTCTAAAACAACTGCAAGTAAGTTATCTCTAGATTTTATCTTCTTTTTGGCTACTATTCTGAATAAGATTATAAATGTATGTAGGATCACGTGTGGAGAATTGGATTCCAAACCAATCAGTTGGTGGGTGTTTTATTTGATGATGTTGCAGAAGCTCTTGAGAGATGGCATAGTTTGGGCTTTAACGTACATAAATTGAAACTCTGCTCTTTTAAACTTTTTTCCAATTTCTTTTTCTTATATCCTCATGGAAATTAAGAAAATAATAAAAAAAAAATGAAATAGAGCAAAACGGAAACAAAGCTGTTTCTTCCGAGTAATAACAGATTGTTTTGATCCCTCTTTTCCCTTTATGAGTCTCAATGTCCCCCCAGCCCCCCACCCACTTTGTTACGCATTGGAGAATAAGGACTAGTCAATTGTCAATAACTGGTAATATTATTTTTGGGAGTTTAGCAAGATTTATCAAGTTACTTCAATTGTTGGAATTCTGGAGATTAGAGAATTTCATTTTAGCCTTTTTAAGTTCGTTCTTCGTTACCCCATTGTGGAAAATTAACACGGCGTATGTTGGTTGAATTCTTGTTCTTTCTCGTGTTCAGGTGTACATATACTCCAGTGGTAGCAGAGAAACACAGCAGCTTCTGTTTGCAAATTCCAATTATGGGGACTTGAGAAAGTACTTGTGCGGATACTTTGATACCTCAATCGGGTTAGTCTTTTGGTTTCTTTTTGCAATCTTTACTTCTTTTCTTTATGAGTACGTTACTCTAGTTAGGAAAGGTGAATCTTTTCTCTTGATCTTAAAGTGCAGAAACAAAAATGAAATACATAGTTACATCGAGATTTTGCGAACAGTGGGAGTAGATAAGCCAGCTGACATGTTGTTCATTACAGATGTTCTTCAAGAAGCCGTGGCTGCAAGGGCTACGGGTAAATTTTTTACTCAAGATTGAAAGATACCGCACTTATTGCAGCTCGATTTTCTTGAGTGTTTGTGGTAAATTAGAACTATACTTTTTGGAGGCTAATAAAATGTTCATTATAACACAGGGAGCTTAATGTTTTGGGCTAAAATTTATATTATTGCTGAAATTAACAACCCAATTTTAAAAAATCTGAAAACTGAAAAAGCTGCCTCTAAAAAAAGGTCAACCACAAGAAGGTTAAAGAATGATGGTTGCTGGGCAACCATAAAAACAAGTTTCAAACATCCCTTCAACACTTCGACTGCTTTAAGAACAAGTGTCAAACAGCCTTTGATACCTGATCAACTTTAAGAACAAGTGTCAAACAGCCTTTGATACCTGATCAACTTTAAGAACAAGTGTCAAATGATCTATTTATTTTTGCTTATTTAGTTTTGGTTGAATAATCTTGTTATCTTTTTTTTTTTAATTTATAATTATCATGTCCTGTTATTTTACTTTTTAATTAATCCAGTTATCTGACCCTTTTTTTTTTTTTTTTTTTTTTTGCTAGTTAATCCAATTACCTGGTCTTGTTGTTTAAATTCATTTCTAATTTCAATTAGCTGGTCATGTTTGTTGTTTTCCCCTTTTTTTATTTTAGTCCTTTATTTTCATGCACTTTTATTTCTATTAATCTAGCACCCTTAACATCATACACTAATCATTTTATTAGCATCTAAAAAGTGTAGTTCTAATTTACCACAAAGACCGAGAAATTCTTCTTCTTCTTTGAGTTTTGGTAAGCAATTCGCAGTAGTCTTGACACAGACCTTCTAGAGAATTAGTGTCAGCGGTTTGTAAATGCAGGCGAAAAATTCAAACTGCAACTTTGTTGCAACCATGAAAAGTTTTCTTTAAAGCTCCACTTCATTTAAGGTTTCTTTGAAATTCTTGCTAAATCAGCAAGTACCATCTTAAACCAAATGCATTATGGTGAATGTTTCAGGGTTGGAAGCAATAATATCTATCCGGCCGGGCAACGGAACCCTTCCAGAGAATCATGGATTTAGAACAATCGAGTCCTTACTGGAAATATGAAACTCTGTTTTTGGTCATGATGGTTTATATTTTTTCAGGTGTACATAAATTTTGATTCACTATTGTAAATATCACAATTCTAGTATCAATTGTCCTTGTTTATGAAAATTGTGTTTAGGGGAATTCATTCGGATCTGCGTGTCAAGGGAAAAGAAGGGTATATTGTTATTTTTCATCTTTTTCAACATTTTTTGGCTTTTTTTTTTTATTCCCCGGCAAAATAGCCTTTGGCATCAAGTCAACTTCACAATCAAATGCATGTAGAAGTGAAATTAAATATTAAGACCTCGTCCACTTTGCGGATTTGAGTTTTTAATTCGAGCTGAGATGTGATATTTTCTGAGAGCTTTTCACTGTAGTAGAAAAAGCTAGATGTGACATTTTTTGAGAACTTTTTACTGTAAAAACTTAAAACTGAAAACTCGAATCGGTGAAGTGAACGAGGTCTAAGTTAATGTCTACCAAATAATTATTAACTTTATATAAAAGTGACACCATGTTTATCTAATAATACAGACTTTGGAATAATTGAAAACATTTTGCTAGTCACATTTGGGGCGCCTTTTTTTAACTCTAAAGGAATTTAATGAGAAAAGCAACATAGTTAGAAATTTAATAAGAAAGGTAACATGGTTAAAAAGTAAAGTAAAATAATAAAAATAAAGATATTCATCCTTTTTTGAATGTTTACGGATCTATTTAACGGTGCAAATGATAAACAGTCTCATTCTATTTTTAAAGTTTACTAAACTTAGGGATGATAACCTTGTTAACGTAATTATTAATATATCCTTTTGTATAATGATGAAGTAACGATTGAGTTATAACATCTGAATTTGGACATTTAAAGAGAAGAGGAATGCTATGTGCAGCTAAGATATCAATCTCTAGCACACTCTCTCTCTATGGCAGCCACGTGTCATTACTCTTTGCACCTTGAAAGAAGAAAATGATCATTAAACAATATAGTTATAACAGTTATTACGAAATTGCCATATTGTTGCATACTTAAAAAATTAATATCTTTTCTTCTATTTGTTGAATTACGAACTTACCCCTAACAATATAAGGGCGGGAAAGAAAAGCGTCTTCCCCAAATCCCAATTTCATTTTGCATTTTAAAGGCCATTTCTTCTTCTCTCTGTTCAATGAATAGGAAGAGCTCTCTAACTATTGGAGTGGAGGGGAGAAACTACATTGAAGTTGTATGGATCAAAGGTATTTTCTCTTTTTTTAAATATATTATAAATTATGTAGGTATTTACATAAACTCTACTTGCTAATTTTAGGAAAAGGTGAGATTTTTATTTACTAGTAATGGATTTACATTTTTTGTTTTAGTTAGACTTTTTTTTCTTTTTTTTTTTAATCTATTAAGTTAGAAATTTGATGATATTTTTTGGTTATATGATTCTATGTTAGAAAATTAAAAAAAAAAAAAAAAAAAAAAAAAAAAAAAAAAAAAAACCTTGAAATTTTTAAGAATCAATGCCCTCTCTCTCTCTATCTATCTATAATGTCATTTACTTGGAAGAAGATCTTTTCCAATAACCTATACTCTTCGTTATTTGGTCCTTATGTTTATTTAGTGAATAACAAACGAGAAGTTAATATTTACAAATTCCTTAATCTTTTCTCTTTTAGGTAACTATGACATTGGACATTGATTTAAACTTAAACTTGGTCAATGCGGTGAGGATTTTCTGGATGAACTGAGAGAAGACACGGCGGATGAAGGTCGCAAAAATTTAGAACCTTGTAACGGTTTGTGCTTTGATTCACACCAAGAGGCCTTTTCGTTTTACTTAAAGTATGCTAAGCATCTTGGATTTGGTATTTCAACGAAATCAAGTCGTAGATCAAAGATATCTAGAGAATTCATTGACTGCAAGTTTGTTTGTACAAGACATGGAGTGAACCGGTAATCTAATGCCTTTAACCAACGTCCTTGCTTGAAGATAGATTGCAAGGCCATATTGCATGTTAAAAGGAAATTAGATGGAAAATGGTATGTTCAAAATTTTGTTAAAGAACATAACCATGAACTTTATCCTGCTCAAGCTCATTACTTCCCCTGCTATAGGAAGATTAATTCTCCTAACAAGCATAGCATTGACACTTTACAAAGTGTCGGGGTGGGCACAAGTAAAATCTTATCTGCATTGGCTAAGCAACATGGTGGACATGAGAATATTGGTTGTTTGGAAAAAGACATTAGAAATTATCTTGAGAAGGATGTTGGAATATTTTTATGTGGACTTCCGTAATCATAATAATTCATTCTGTAATTAATTAAAGCATCTTATGGATAACTGCGTTAATATGAATTAACACATGCATGTATGTTAAATATCAGTCCATAATGGGATGAACACTTATTTTATTAACTCGCTTGAGGCATATGAACTCTCTCTATCTCATAATATTTGGTCAGCTCATTGGACCAAATACCCTCTCTAATTGAATATTGGTTAAAGCAAAATATCCCCATTTCTTTTTTATATTGTGAGCCACCTTTTTATTTTTGGGGGGGCTGGTGGCATTGTGGTTAGGTGTGGCCAAACAGAGAGAGGGAGAGATAGGGAGGAGCTCAATGCTCCTCTTGCCCTTCTTCCTTTTGCAGGTCCTCCACTCCGGCCGGCCATTGACCTTTTTCGGTGACCATGAACGGCTTGTCTCCGCTGCCCACCGGAAGAGGTAACATTCTGTGTGCCTAAATCCCAAATAAGTTTATATGACATTTTCGGATTTTGGCTACATTATTATTTTTGATCTTATTTAGATTGTGTTTAGATCATTAAAATCTAGCAAATAGTATCAGAGCCTATCTTATTGGATTTGAGGCTGCAGTTTTTTTTCTTTTTCTTGAGCTTGCTATGCACATTCGTGCACTTCATGGGGTTTTGTTATTTATGGGTTTTTGAGTGAAGTTGATGTTTGAAGACCAAAGAGAATGAAATTTGGAACAAAATCCATCCAAAAACATCAAAAATGGACAACCGGAACTCACTTTTCCAGCGGGTCAGGTCACGGATCCGATCGGACCCGATCTGTAAAGTTTCAGAGGTTAGGGAAGATCAAAACGACATGTCGTTTTTCTATCCATGTGAAAAACGACATGTCGTTTGCAAGATTCACGGGCTACCTCGTTAGTGAAACGACATGTCGTTTCCATATGCCCCAAAACGACATGCCGTTTGCAAGGTTCACGGGCTACCTCGTTAGTGAAATGACATGTCGTTTCCATATGTCCCAAAAAGACATGTCGTTTTCTAATAACAAAAAAAAAATCAGTTTTGACTAAACTTTGACCGGTCCGTACAAACACATCCGAAGTCCATTTTGACCGCTGTTGCGCTCCGTTTTTCATTTCCTACCCAATTAAATGATTTATTTTTGGGTTGAGCCACCATAAAATCATGTTTTTAATATTTTCATATTATTGATTTTATATTTTTATGGGTGGCTAATTCTCACAATTTTTAAACAAATTTTTTCTAGGCATTTTGTATACAAATTGTTTGATGATTAATGCCATAAAATTTATATTATGTTGTTATTATTATATGGCATATTTAATTGTGAGAATTCGACAATAGTTAATGTTTATGTACTCGCCTGTCGTGAGTCTAAACATGTCAAATTGTCTCGGTTATTATGTTACGGAGCTCTCCCACAAAATTTAGCATTTTCTTTTGAAAAAGGGCATTGGCATATACACACTCCTTACATGGATGCACATGAGCTACCAGAAAATATTTTTATTTAAATATTTGTTTATTTTAATAATTTTCATATATTTTCTGGGTAGTTTTAATTCTTACTATTTTGAGACTTAAAATTTTGAGGCATGAATATTTTTATTTAAATATTTGTTTATTTTAATAATTTTCATATATTTTCTGGGTAGTTTTAATTCTTACTATTTTGAGACTTAAAATTTTGAGGCATGAATATTTTTATTTAAATATTTGTTTATTTTAATAATTTTCATATATTTTCTGGGTAGTTTTAATTCTTACTATTTTGAGACTTAAAATTTTGAGGCATGTTTGTTACTCCATATTATATGGTCATATTTTATTTGTTCTCCCACATAATTTAATATTTTGGTAAATAAAATTTAGACATAATATGGATGTTTGTTCACATTTTGAAATGCCCATTTTGTGTTCAACGTTTTAATGTCTAATTATTTGTATAGGCATACATAGTCTCTTTTGTGTTAAAGTGAGAATGTAAATTTTAATTAGAAGCTTATGTGCTATTATAAAGCTTAAGCTATAAGTTTATCCATAATTTATTTATTATTGCTATAATTATTATTTGATATCATGTTTTATGTGAGTATCATGTTTTTTGATTATGCTATCCAAGTGGGAGAAAATTAGAAACATTTTTTTGTGGATTAGCATAATCACTAACTCACATATTATTATCAAATAATAAATTGTGGGATTATTGGATAAACTTAATTAGTTGATTATGTTCTGAAAGTCCATACGGGTAATAGAATTATCCTATTGAGAGTTGTATTGCTTGGTAGGATGCTTGAGTCTTGTTGGAGCTTAAGCTTGTTGTCTTTATCCATGTTTTTATTTACATATTATTATTTGACATTTTGTATTATATGAGTATTGTCGTCATTGATTATGCAGTCCAAGTGGGAGACTATTGTGAATGATTATATGTGGACTTGCATAATCACTAAACTCATATTATAGTCAAATAATATATTGGAGTGTTAAGGATAAATGTATGTATTTATCATATGGCTAAGATCCATACGGGTAATTAAATTATCCTATCGATAATTAATTATTTGGTAGGATGCCTAGACCGGTGAAGGAAGTTTATTGGATGTCATAAACCACATCATCTTTATTACCCTATCGGTGATGGATTGATGCATTTGGTTGTGATGTTTGATGAATGGTCCTTACCTGCAAAAGAGTTTTATTCTTACTCAACGGACTCTAGCACACAATGATCATATTGGTTTGGATCATTGGGAAGGCTAAGTAAAAGGCAAATTGCATGATCTTATTTTATATGCCTATTGTTCGTTGCCCATGTTATTTTCTTTAGCCTTGAACAATCCTTGCATCTCTGCTATTTTGACGTTAAACTGGACAAATTATTATATATGGTATGAATCTCTTTATGAATCTGTTAATGATGAAACGGACATAGCCTTGAGAGTGGATGTGTTTCCTAACTCCACTAATGTGTTGAGTAACTCTATGATGAGTGGGAGTGTATGGATAACACTGAGGCAGTAGCGTCTCAATTTTAGGATGAGAGAGTCACTAAAATTAGCTTTATAGAGAACGTTGTTGATAAATGCATATGTGTAAGGTCAGTGGGAGCAGTTGCATGTTTTTGTTTTTTATGTCGGTGACAACTTGTTCGCGCCTAATGATTCTAACTTATTGGTTGAGACGAATAGCATATCACCTAGTCATTTTGGTTTGAAAATCTTGAAAAAGCCTCTTATGTTCTAGGCATGTAGATTCTCCGTGACAAGGATAAGTGCATTTTTTGGTCGTCTCAGAGAACCTATATTGTTCTTGTTTCGAGTAGGTTCAATATGCATTCTTGTTCTCCTAGTAAGCATTGTTTGTTAAAGTGACAAACTCTTAAAGGTGTAATGTCCTTATGGTGAAGTAAGAGAGATCATATCAAATTGTCCCTTATGCTTACATTATATGTTTAGCAGCCTAATGTATGCTCAAGTATGCACACGTTTTATTATTGTGTTTATTTTTGACGTGCATATTCGATACTTGAGTGATTGTTGTTATTATTATTGAATTAGCTGGGAATGAAGTACCAGATAGTTGTGTATCGGCGAACCAACACTTTTGTTGTAGTTGGATCTCGTGATGCCGATTATGTAGGCTGTATAAATGATAAAAGAATGAGCTATTTTGTTGAAAAGTGTCAAATAGACACTCGTAGTGTCATTGATTGTGATACGGAGTATGAGGCGTATCATGAGGCTATTTGTGTGATGTAATTGTGAAACCTTATTTCAGCACTAGGAGTAGTTCACTCCATTTTTAGACTGGCTGAAACTGTATTATGAAAGTCCCATAATAGTACATTCCTCTTAGAACACTATGAGCATTGTCCGCTCAAACATAATGATAGTGTGTTCTATTTTTATAAAGAGAAATTGTAAAAGTCCTCATTGTTATTGATTACACGCCTATAAACATGTTGGCAGTTCCACTAATGGCTTACCTATTAGGTGTTTTAAGAACACACATCCTACTTGAGACTGTAAGGAGCCTGTAGTTGTATTGAGTTAGTGAGAGTTTACTGTCATTTGTGTGTGACATGTTGTTATTGATAAGGATTGTTTATGCCTCAAATAATACATGCATATTCATAGATCTGTCACTTTATGTGTGATGTTGTGTTGACACACTTTTTAGTGGGCAAAGTGACAAGTTGAAAAGAGACATCTGGTTGTTAGTGTCTATCATTGTTTTTGATCCATATATTAAAGTTGTCGTCATGCTTTGATGAATCTCTAGCACCAGATTATGTATAATGATTGTATCCTGTCGATACGTTATTATGCATGATTGTTTTGGTCTTGTGTTTATTATGTGAGATTCTTAGTTGATGCTTATACTGTGATAAGTGAATGTTTGTTGTATGATTATATCGTCCAAGTCTGTTAGAATATTTTTATGTGGACTTTCATAATTATAATAATTCATTCTGTAATTAATTAAAGCATCTTATGGATAATTGTGTTAATGTGAATTAACATATGCATGTATGTTAAATATCGATCCATAATGAGATGGACATTTATTTTATTAACTCGTTTGAGACATATGAACTCTCTCTCTCATAATATTTGGTCATCCCATTGAACCAAATACCCTCTCTAATTGAATATTGGTTAAAGTAAAATATCCCCATTTCTTTTTTATATTGTGAGCCACCTTTTTGTTTTTTGGGGGCTGGTGGCATTGTGGTCAGGTGTGGCCAAACAGAGAGAGGGAGAGATAGGGAGGAGCTCAATGCTCCTCTTGCCCTTCTTTTTCCTTTTGCAGGTCCTCCACTCTGGTCGGCCATCGACGTTTTCCGGCGACCATGAACGGGTTGTCTCCGCTGCCCACCGAAAGAGGTAACATTCTGTATGCCTAAATCTTAAATAAGTTTATATGGCATTTTTAGATTTTTGGTTAGATTATTGTTTTTGATCTTATTTAGATTGTGTTTAGATCATTAAAATCTAGTAAAGGAAGGGTGTTTAGCACTAGAAATGAGTAATGCTAAAGCTATGCTTGAGCTTTTTATGCACATACAAGAAAAGAATTCCAATTTTTGTTTTTTTTTATGTAATTGATTTAGATGAAGAATATCGTCTGAAGAATGTCTTTTAGGTTGAAGCAACAAGCCGAGAACACTACAAAATTTTTGGAGATGTTGTTTCTTTTGACACAACATACATAACCAATAAGTATAAAATGCCATTTGCTCCATTTATTGGAGTTAACTATTTACAATCCGCCTTACTTGGATGTGCATTACTTGGAGATGAAACCACATCAACTTTTACTTGGCTAATGCAAACATGGGTTAGAGCAATGGGTGGTAAAGCTCCAACTGCTATATTAACTGATCAAGACAAGGCTATGAAAGCAGCCATTGCAGTAGTTCGTCCAGAGACTCGTCATCGCTTTTGTTTGTGGCATATACTGAGAAAGATCCCTGAAAAGCTTGGGAATGTAATAAGGGTTATTTACAAAAATAACACCTATTACAATAATGATCTTATAACTAGTACCACTTTTTTATACTTTTATTTTTAGTATTACTACATCAGTAATTAAGAGACTCACAAAGTTAAATTGTCAAAATTATCTTGGCTAAATTTAATACCAGATTTCAGCTTCCTTTTTTAATTTCTCTCTCTTCATTTGAACTCTCATATTTTTTTCTCTTTCTTTCTCCTTTCTCTCATCACTTAAACAAGTTGTAGATATCTCCTTAACTTCTCTCTTCATTTGAACTCACAACTTTTTCTCTCATTTTCCTTCTCTCTTCATTTGAGCTCACATTTTTTTCTCTCCCTCTCTGTCTTTCTCTGCTCTCTCTCCCACTCTCCTCATATGAACAGATTGCAGTTATTTTCTAGAGACGTTTAATCCTGATTTGTATTTAATGCGCGACACAACCTCATTTAAAAGTGTTAATAAAGAGCACTTTGACTTTTTTTCACATTATGGTAAGAAATCTTAAAAAAAGGGCTTGAGTTATGATTTTGAGGAACTAATTGGTTAAATTTGTTTTCAATTTAAATAATAAGTGGAGTATAAGTTAGATTTGCTCTGTGGGCATTATTTTGTTCGCAAAATAATAATTTTTCGTTTATCGGGTAGTCATTACGATAATGACTAACGGTAATTATCGTTGTGACTCATATAGTAATTATCATAATTACTAGTGGTCATAACGGTGATTACCAACATCATATGCTAAACTTTTTTTTCATGAGTGAGATTTTAATGCTAAATTCACTTTCAAATTAGTTCTCTTAGATACACAATTCAAACGTTCTTTTTTCAAGGTTTTTTATTTTAAATTTTTGAGTTATGTATGTTTTGTAGGATGTCAGAAAGCTAGGAGAATACATGTTGGATTTTTGATGGAATTTGATATCCGTAATGCAGAGGTGGCACATAGAGAGGCGAGAGGTGACTCTTTAACTTACCGTAATGTACCAATTAAATTACTTTGTTCTACTGGAAGTAGAATTTCTTTACTGTTATATACATCAAATTAAATAAACCACCATTAGAATCTTAAATAAAAAAAAATAACTGCTTAGTGAATAACTTAGTAATTTTTATTCGGAAAATTGATTATGATCATTATATAAATTACTATAGCATACCAATTCAACTACTTTGTCCTGTTGGTAGTAGAATTTTTTTAGCGTTTATACATCAAAATAAAAACCACAAGTAGAATCTTAAAAAAAAAAAAAAAAAAAAAAAGAAGTTGTTTAGTGAATAACTTATGCAGTTTTTATTTAGAAAATTGATTATGGTCATTACAGAAATTACTGAGTGGTCATTTTAGAAATTACCATAGTGTACCAATTCAACTACCTTGTACTGCTGGTAGTAGGGTTTCTTTTCTGTTTATACATCATATTAAAAAACCACCAGTAGAATCTTAAAAAAAAAAGCTGCTTAGTGAATAACTTAGGGAGTTTTTATTTAGAAAATTGATCATGGTCATAACAGAAATTACCGAGTGGTCATTTCAGAAATTACAATAGTGTACCAATTCAACTATTTTGTCCTGCTGCTAGTAGGATTTTTTTTGTCGTTTATACAAAAAATGAAAAAACCACCAATAGAAACTAAAAAAAAAAGATGCATACTAAATAACTTAAGTAGTTTTTATTCGAAAAATTGACTATGGTCATTATATAAATTACTGTAGCGTACCAATTTAACTACTTTATCCTGTTGGTGGTAGAGTTTTTTTATCGTTTATACATCAAAATAAAAACCACAAGTAGAATCTTAAAAAAAAAAAGTTGCTTAGTGAATAACTTATGCAATTTTTATTCGGAAAATTGATTATGGTCATTACAAAAATTACTGAGTGGTCATTTTAGAAATTACCATAGTGTACCAATTCAACTACCTTGTCCTACTGGTAGTAGGGTTTCTTTTCCGTTTATACATCAAATTAAAAAACCACCAGTAGAATCTTAAAAAAAAAAAAAGCTACTTAGTGAATAACTTAGGGAGTTTTTATTTAGAAAATTGATCATGGTCATAACAGAAATTACCGAGTGGTCATTTCAAAAATTACGGTAGTGTACCAATTCAACTACTTTGTCCTGCTACTAGTAGGATTTTTTTGTCGTTTATACAAAAAATAAAAAAATCACCAGTAGAAACTAAAAAAAAAAGATGCCTACTAAATAACTTGAGCAGTTTTTATTCAGAAAATTGATTATGGTCATTACAGAAATTACCGAGTGGTTATTTCAGAAATTATCGTAATGTCAATTTAACTATTTTGTCCTGTTAGTAGTAGGATTTCCTTGACATTTATACAACAAATAAAAAAACCACCTGTAAAATCTCAAAAAAACAAAAACAAAAAAACAAAAAAATGCTGCGTAGTGAATAACTTAAACAGTTTTTATTCGAAAAATTGATTATCATCGTTATATCGTGTAGTCATTTAAGAAAGTACTATAGTGTACCAATTCAAAAGTCAGAAATCATATTAAATAATATTTAACACTAAACACTTTAGAACGACTATGCAACAAATCAACCACTCTTTTCATTATCTTTTAAAAACCTTTCCTAAAAACATAAAGCAGTGCACAAATGGAAACATTAGCTAATCTTATCAAAAGCATAGTAAGAAGGGTAATTTTTTTGTACAGTCAGCTTTTGCTGAAATTAGATGCAGCACTAATCAATTATCATGACAGAGAGCCCCAACAAACTCTTCTATAGATCTTGTACATAGTCTGTGTTTGCTGAAATGAGATGGAGCACTCAGCGGGAGTCCAGAAAATGAAGTTCAACAAGCAAAGAAATTGAAAAATAACTCCAAGACATTTTTGCAGATGATAACTTCTCATGAGAAACACCCTAGAAAAAAAAAAAATTTATATTAAGTTAGCAAATGGCCCAACGGGTTTTCTTCTTGAAAGGATAGAGTGGGAATAACACAATTAAATTCACTCTTTACTGTTATAAGTATAAAACCTTTTAAGGTATGTTCATTAGCAGAGTACACATGAGAAACATGGAGCAGATTTCAAGCAAAAAACAAAAGAACATGCATAAAAGAAGAGCTAATTCAGAATATCACTAACATTGGTCATTTACCTGTCCATCTCTCGTGCTTTCTCTATGTCTCCAATGTCAAGCTCCACATACAAGGCGTAACAAATCCTTTAAATTAAACAAAAAAGCAAAATCAGTTGGCATTTAAAAAAAAAAAAAAAAAAGCGCCAGTGCTGGAAGATGCACACATATGAATCTCAAACCAAATTTCCAACAGAAAAAACCAACTCCGCAACAATTAGACAAATCAGCAGAAACCCATTGCTCTAACACTTACATATTGTCCAAAAGCAGATTTCCACCACCAAAAAAAAAAAGGAGAAAATCAGCAACAACTAACAAAGAAACAAAACACCAATGCTGCAAGCACAAAATAGACACCAGCAAAGAACCAACAAGCAGAGAATGTTGGGAATATGGGCATAATTTCAATTCTCCTTCAGGATCTAATTTATATAGAAAAATAAAATGGACATTAAGAATTTTATCTCGTAGAAAACTTTTCAGTTTGAAAGGAAAAAATCACGACAATAACTTTTACTATAATAATAATGGGTATGCAACAATCTCTCAAGTTTTAGTAATAACTTGAGGAATACTCTCAACAAAAATTCTCACACTCACAAGTGTGGTAATCTCACTATTTGTCTTATACTCACCCGGTGCAGAATCCTCACTATTTCTTTCACACTCACTCGGTGTGGTAATCTTTCTCAATCTCTCTACAAAGGAAACACTTTTATAAGCACACAAAAAACTCTCTCAGCAGCTCTCTCTATTCCTTGCCGCTGGAATGCTTGAAATCAGTTAATTCTGGCATTTTACTTAATTCATATATTTCTACTTTAATTCATTTTAATCAGTTATAGGATTCTCTATTTATTTATTTTTGCATAGGATTATGAGAGTTTGGATCGTGATAATCAACATGATGTAGAGAAAGATGTCTCTTTAATCTACATTTCAAGAAATAGAAGATGGTATGTAAAAAGAACTTAATGTTAACTAATTTGTGTATATTTTCTTGTTAATTTTAACCCACATATCTGTCAATATTATTATTATTATTATTATTATTTTTTATTTTGCTTCATTTATTTTGACAGGATATGTTCGCCTACTGTTTTGACAAGCTTTGGGAGCATAATGTTGAAAAAGTGAATGTTGCGTCTTTTTGTTCTTTTCTTGGAAATGATCTAATTCATCCTTTTATTTTTCTTAAAACATGATTGTTTGATCTTTTTTTTTTTTCTATTAATGAATGTTTGATCTGTTGGTCTTACATGTTTTGTAACTAACGGCACATGTTCATAGAACCGGTAGTGAAAGATATACTTGTTAATTAGAAAACTTTCTTTGTCTCTCTCTTCTTTGCTCTGTTTCTCTGTGTGTTTGTATAAATATTACCCATATATATAAATAGACCATATAAGAGTCCCATTCACGTCATTGACAGATTGCCCAAAAAAAAAAACAAAAAAACAAAAAAAACAAAATCTTACTGGCACAACAAGTAATGGCACAATTGTAATTTATGGAACATGTAATGGCTTGACTGTCCAAGGAATAAAAAGTAAGGACACGTGTCTGCCATAGAAAGAGAGAGTGTGCTAAAGATTGATATCTCAGCTGCACATAGCACTCCTCTTAAAGAGGAAGGACTCAATATTAAATCACGTTGATTCGTGAATTTAAGTTTTTAATTTAAGTTAAAAAAATAATTTTATTTGAAAGTTTTTAATTATAATAAAAAAAATTAAATATAATTTTTTGTGAGGTTTTTAATTATAATAAAATTAGAATTAAGAATTTAAATTGGTGAAATAAATGAAACTTAAGGATCGATACTCACTAATTTTTGTAGGTAAACAAAGGAAAAGATAATCACTCACGTTGAAGACTTAATCTACATTTCAAGAAATAGAAGATGGTATGTAAAAAGAACTTAATGTTAACTAATTTGTGTATATTTTCTTGTTAATTTTAACCTACATATCTGTCAATATTATTATTATTATTTTTTTTTTTGCTTCATTTATTTTGACAGGATATGTTCGCCTACTGTTTTGACAAGCTTTGGGAGCATAATGTTGAAAAAGTGAATGTTGCGTCTTTTTGTTCTTTTCTTGGAAATGATCTAATTCATCCTTTTATTTTTCTTAAAACATGATTGTTTGATCTTTTTTTTTTTTCTATTAATGAATGTTTGATCTGTTGGTCTTACATGTTTTGTAACTAACGGCACATGTTCATAGAACCGGTAGTGAAAGATATACTTGTTAATTAGAAAACTTTCTTTGTCTCTCTCTTCTTTGCTCTGTTTCTCTGTGTGTTTGTATAAATATTACCCATATATATAAATAGACCATATAAGAGTCCCATTCACGTCATTGACAGATTGCCCAAAAAAAAAAACAAAAAAACAAAAAAAACAAAATCTTACTGGCACAACAAGTAATGGCACAATTGTAATTTATGGAACATGTAATGGCTTGACTGTCCAAGGAATAAAAAGTAAGGACACGTGTCTGCCATAGAAAGAGAGAGTGTGCTAAAGATTGATATCTCAGCTGCACATAGCACTCCTCTTAAAGAGGAAAGACTCAATATTAAAACATTACGATTTTAAGTTTTTAATTTAAGTTAAAATTTAATTTTATTTAAAAAATTTTAATTGTAACAGAAAAAGTTAGATATAATTTTTTATAAAGCTTTTAATTATAATAAAATTAAAATTAAGAATTTAAATTAGTAAAATAAATGAAGTTTAAGGATTGATATTCACTAATTTTTATAGGTAAACAAAGGAAAAGATAATCACTCAAAAGTAAACATGCCCTTGGTTGAAGACAAGCTCGGGATGCATACTTGATGGCGAGGAAGTTTCTTCATGTTAATTCTTGTATGCTTCATGCCAATATCAATATGTATGCATCATGATCTCGTGTAGACTGTAGAGTTATTTTTTTTTAAGAGGAATTAAGCTCTTTTACATCTATTTATTACGGTCAAACCTCAATTTGTTGATAAATATTTTTTTTTTCTTAAGAAATATTTATTACAATAGTTTACGTTCTTTTCAAAAACACAAAAACTAAACCGTTCTCAGTTCTAACTTTAATTATAGGAATAAATTTATCAAAGGTCCCTCAATTTTTTTCTCTCTCTAAAATTAGTTCTTATAGTTAAATTCATCTCATAAATGGTCCCTTAATTGAAAAAATATCTTATAAATAGTTTCTCTGTTAAAATTTTAGATGGAATATGTTAAATTGGATGGTGGTTATTATTTTTAGGTTATCTCCGTTCATTTCACCGATTAGAATTTAGAATTCGAGTTTTACTACAGTAAAAAGCGTTCAGAAACAATCACATCTAATTTTTTTGTTATAGTAAAAAAACTCACATAAAATTACATCTCAACTCGAATTTAAAACTCAAATCAGCGAACTAAATAGATTATTTACACTTTTATCTTATTTGAGATCTCTAAATATTTTGTACATGTCTAAAATTGGTTATTAATATTTTCCTCTCTAATTAATCTCTAAATTTTTATTTTTGTTGTTTGAATCAAATTTTATCCGAGTGAAGTTAAGTTTTTAAACGGATGCAACACCTCTTACACAATTAAGATAATTATTCTGAAAATTATTATTATTGTATCAATTGTACAAACATTATATATATATATATATTTACCTTCCTCTTTTCTCATGCATAGGGCTGGCAATATGGGTCACGACACGACTCGAAAACGACATGAATTTTACAGGTTAGGGTTGAGAAAAAAGAGGTTTGGGTCAGACTTGGGTCGATCTGAAATTGACACGAAAAACACGGGTTAATTTCAGGTTGGACCCGCCTAACCCGAACACGACACAAAACTCGTAAAAAACTAAAAAATACATATATTTTTCATTTCATATTTTAAATTTTATTATGAACTTGTGATATTATGATAGTTATACTCAAAATCTTATACTATTATTTGCTTAATTTCAATAGATGTTATTGTAATTTAGTGTGTTATGAATTTTAAGTTATTTCTAATATGTAAAAAACTAAATAAAAGTATACAATTTTCGTGTCAATTTCGGATTCACAAGTCAATTTCGTGTCACGGGTCATTTTCAGGTCGTGTCGTGTCAACTCGTAAAGTGGTCGTGTCGTGTTCGTATTGCGGTTTTTAAAAAATTTCGTGTCACGGGTCGTGTTCGGGTTGACTATAAATTTAAAAAAAAAAAACAATCAAAACACGACACGTAACACGAATTGCCACCCCTACTCATGCACTTGTATCAGTTGATGTTTTTATTTTTGTTTCGGAACTTCTACTACATGTGTCGTGCATTCTGCTCTTCTTCTTCTGTTTTTTTTAGGTAAATGCATTATGGTCAAATTAAGATATAGCCACTTATTAATTATATCAAGTATTAAGATAGAAGAATTTACTGATAAAGAGGGCGGCATTCTTTTGTAGTGTTTTTTTTTTTTTTTTCAATTGATAAGAATAAAGTGAAGGTGGAAATATCTATAAAACTAGAAAAAAAAATAATGATAGTAGTCCCTCACAATAATCCAACGTTAAGAAGGAAGAGTTTAAATTCTATCTACTTCATAAAAAATAGTTTAGCTATTTCATAACATAAGAAAATAAATAAATAAAAGAAAAAAAATAACCGAAAAATCATAACTACCATTCAATATAATAGTTTCTATTCAAAAATTTAATTGAGAGACCATTTATGAGATATTTTTTCAGTTTACGGGCTATTTATGAGACAAATTTAACTGCAAAGACTAAGGGAACGTTTGGTTGGAGGATTCAAACTATGATTTGAATCATGGTTCATGATTCACTAAAGTGTTTTCTCTCACAAAAAATACACGTTAATCAAAAAACAGTTCTAATCATATGATTCTAATCCATGAACCAAAGCTCTCCTAATTCTAGAGAGAGAAAAAAATTGAGGAACTTCTCATAAATTTATTCCTTAATGATAAGGAAAAAGAAAGAGAAAAAGACATGCATGCTTTTAAGTTTTACCAGTCTCAAAGACGATCAATAAAATGGTAATGAAAATCCTCCATTCAAGCCTGTCTTGAGCTGTATTTTATATACGTTATTATTATGTGTTCAATATGTTACTATGGGAATCACAAAATTGGCTCCTTCTAAGTTCTAAGCAGAAAAACGACACCTGAAACAGCAGTACTTTTTCAACGTGAAACTTGAAGTACCCCTTGTTTTGTTCATCTTTACGTATGGACGTATATGTAAAGCGTTTTTACATCGCAAGTATTAGTGCATTTTGAAACCGTTAGGTCTCTCGCATGCTGCCACGTGTAAATTACTTCCTCCTGGCTTAGTTGTAAAGAGCCACTCAGAAACCGTCCGCTTTATTACCTGAATTTATAACACGTGATAGAAATATTTCAAGCCAAATGCATATTATATATATAATATAAAAATTCCAAAATTACCACATTAATTTTGCATGCTTTACAACGGTCATCTCCTCATTCGCTCTCTATTTATTCACACCAATTCTCACCCCCCACAATTCCCATCACTCTCTCTCTCTCTCTGATCTCTTTATCTCTCTCTCTCTCATACATTGAAAACGTTATTCAGTCACTCTCTCTGCAATAACATTAATGGAATTCTCTAAGAGAATTTCTGGGTTTCTTCTCTTCACCATTTTCCTACATTTTGTTAGCGACTCTCAGGCGTACAAGTTCTTTGTTGGTGGAAAAGATGGCTGGGTTTTGAACCCTTCTGAGAATTTCAATCACTGGGCTGAAAGAAACAGATTTCAAATCAATGATACTCTACGTAATCTCTCTCTCTCTCTCTCTCTCTCACACACACACACAAACATTAAACATATGTATCCAATTATATATGTATATATATATATATATATATATATATATTTATATAAAACGTTTGCATGGACATAGTTTTAAGATTTTTGCTTTGGTGCAGTTTTCAAGTACAAACAAGGGTCAGACTCCATTTTGGTGGTGAACAAGGACGATTACAACTCGTGCAACATCAAGAATCCGACAACGTCGTTAACAAACGGCGACTCGGACTTCAAGTTCGACCGGTCCGGTCCGTTCTTCTTCATCAGCGGCGATGCGGAGAAATGCCAGAAGGGTCAGAAACTCCACGTTGTCGTTTTAGCTGTGAGGAACAAACGACACCATGCCCCGTCTCCTTCCCCAGCGACGTTGCCTCCAAGTAGTAGCATTGTACCGACGCCTGCGGCCGAGAGCGAGTCTCCGGAACAAAGAGCTAACCCGTCGGAGATCGATGGTCCCGCGCCCGCTCCGACCGAGCATTCGGGTGCTCCGGCGGGTTTTGGCCATGGTTCAGTGTTGTTTAATTGGTTGGTTTTTTGTGCTAGTGTTGGAGTGAGTGTGGTTTTTGGTAGCTTTTGTGGGAGTGGTGTAGTAATTTGATTGGGTTTGGGTAAATAAATGCTTAAGCTGGAAACAAGTGAGTTTAATTCAAATGTAAGAACTTTGGTTTGGTGAGGGGGAACTCACAGTCACATCATTATTTTTGTTGTTTCTAAGCTTTTTATTCCATGGGAAAATTGTTCTCCTTAATAATTTTATGCATCCTTTGATACATGACTTTTTTAGAAATGTTAATGTCTTCATCGAGAACATTAATGTTATTGAGCTCATCAAGCTGTTATGGTCAAACCTAATTTGTCTGTCATAAAGGCATGGTTTTTACCTGTTAGCCAAACCAGAATAGTTCGGTGTTATTTTCTCTTTTTTCTTTAAAACCGACTGGTCCAAAAATGACTGGTTGGCTCAGCTGTGAACCATGTATGTTAAGTTTGAGACTCTTAATTAGGCTACATCAAATCCAAATTAATAAGCACGTTTGAGTTCAACAAATCCGTAAAATAGTTTGATAGGTCGGCGTAAATTAAAACTTTTCAACCGGATTTTTTTTTCAGTATACAATAAAGTATCTATAAAATAGATATAATTCATGGCTCTTTTAAGTATGTATAGATATAGATTTTTGTGATCTTTTTATACCTTAAATGTAGAATCCCAAAAATTTTTGTGTGAATTAGTTACACAATTTAGTGTGTATATACAGAAATGGTTCGAAACCGGAAACAATTTTGACCGTTTTCAAATTTCACAAATATGGTTTCAAACCGTCAAAAAGATGGCTATGATGTAGAACTAGATGGGTAGTCTAAAAACTGTTGAATTGATCCAACGATTTGCAGTCTACTTTGCACAATCATTTTTTTTTTTTTTTTTCGTAAGCTTTCATTTTCCTGTCTCGTTTTACTTTAATTGCCGTTATTCCTTTGTTTTGTCGTTCATCTATTGTCTCTTTTCCTTTGTTATCCTTTTACACGTTTAGTCGTTTTGTTACTTTAGTGTCGTCATTCATTCTGGTGTCCTTCACTTGTATGGGCATATTGTTTTGTGCTTGTGGTGGATTTAGGAAATTTCTATTCCAATTTTGTCAAAGTAGAAAACAAAACAAAAGGGAGAAGAACGTAAGTATAATTTTTTTTTTAGAAGCAAAAATAAATCACCGGATTTCTTTTTTGAAAATATAATAAAATAGCTAAATTTTGTTAAATTGAAGATTTACTAGATTTATTCCATAATTAAATTTGATAAATTTAGAATCTATTATTTTTACTTTATAATAAAATTTGATAAATCAGAATTTACTCGTTTTCAATTTGAAAGTTTCAAAATTGATCAGATTTAACTCATGACGAAAATTTGATAAAACTCCAGATTTATCTCATAATTAAATTTAGTAATTTCAGAATTACCGTATTTACTCCCATGAAAAATAAGGAAAATAAGGAAAAGTAAACAATGTAATATATAAAAGAGATTAAGGTACTTTTCATAGTTAAATTAAACCTTTTAACTTAAAAAAATAAGAATTTAACCTGAATTTAAAATGCAAATTTTTTAGAATATGCGAAGTTATAAATTTGATACAGCACATTATATGAAAGACATAAATTTATTGGGTCCTTCTATGGTACTATGGGGTATTTTTTGGACTACCGGTAAGACTCTTTTTTAATTTTTTGTTTGAACATGATAATGTGGTGCAAATTAGTGTTGCAAGTTCGGGCGGTGGGCATGCCCGGTGCCCGAAAATTTTTAGGCACGGCGGGCAGGTGCCATTCGCCACCCGTACATGGTATTTTCTTAGACACGGGTTTGGACAGCTCAAAAATATTCATTCCCCCGACTGCCCGCCGCCATGGAGAAGTCGTCCCCCGCCATCCGCCAGATTTTTTTTGAATTTTCCGGCGTAACCCGAATGTGCCTGAAATTTTTTGACCGTTGCCTGAATTTTTTTTACCGTTGCCCGATTTGCCCATTGCCCAAAAAATGCCCGAATTTTTTTGACCGTTAGCCCGAAAATCTGCCCGAATTTTGAACCCAAAGGATCTTTTTGCACGAACCCGACCGGCCACCCGAAAATTCGAACCCAATGGCTATATTTTTTATCGTTACCCGACCTGCCTGAATTTTGCCCGACCCGCCCGATTACCCGAAAATGTTACTAGCCGTTGGACCCAAATTTTTGGGGGAAAATTTTTTTTTTTCAGGCCAAAATTTTTTTCTATAAATACCCCCCCTCCCTCCAACTATTTTCCTCACCTAAAAACTCTCATTCTCTCTCAATTTCTCTCAATTTCTCTTAATCTCTCTTAATCTCTCTTAATCTCTCTCAAATCTCTCTTAATCTCGCTTAAATCTCTCTCGATCTCTCTTAATCTCTCTCAAAGCGCTCTCAATCTCTCTTATTTTTCATAATGGCTTCTTCTGGTTATGGTGGCGATATTCCCATTGATGCCCAATTCAACATCGAAGAAGGGCAATTTCTTAATGTTTTGCAAACGCAGGAATCGCAAACTACGGAAAGAGTTGCTGAGGAAACTGCAAATCCGACCCCTGGTGGACGTACTAGAGGTCGGGGACATAATGGTGGTAGCATTGGTGGCCGTGGAGGAGAGGCAAGCGGTAGTGCTAGTGCAAGTGTTGTAAGTTCTAAGAAGAAATGCAAGCGCACCTCAGCAGTTTGGGAGCACTTCAACACATTCAAGGAGGTCGACAATAACGGTAACATTAAATACACAGCTCAATGTAAATATTGTGGTGAGAAATTACAAGGTAACACTATTCACGACACTACACACTTAAGAAAACACTCTGAAAAGTTTCTTCAAAAGCAAGGAGGCGAAGCTGATCTCCGCCAAACGCAATTATCGTTTAACTGCCAAATCGGCAGTCTAAGCACGTGGAAATACGATCCGCAAGTTGATCGTATGGAAATGACACGATTAATAGCCACATTAGATCAACCACTAAGTTTTACTAAACAAAGAAATTGGCAGCGTTATATTAAAATTGTACATAATCCTAATGCACAATTTTTTCTAGAACTACTCTTGGAAAAGATGCATTAAAATTATATAAACAAGAAAAGGAAG
>NW_010358749.1:226838-228077 GCF_000414095.1 Morus notabilis | reverse complement strand
ACGTTGTGCATGTCATATAATTAATTTAATAGTAAAATCCGGTTTAAAATCAATGTCAGGTCATATTAAAAGAATTAGAGATAACATTGCTTGGATTCAAGGTAGTAATCAAAGAATACAAGATTGGTTTAGATATGCCCATAAGATGGAACTCCACTTATATAATGCTTAAACAATGCATCCCCTATAAAGATGCTATAACAAATTATGTTAGTGCAAAATTAGGACCAGAATTTATAGATGAAATTGATTGGCAAGTTGCCGCACTCTTGTATAACTTTTTAGGTAGATTTCACGAAGTTACCTTAAAGCTTAGTGGAACTTATTACCCAACGTCACCATTAGTGTTAGGAGAACTTTTAAGAATGTCTATTTTATTTAGTGAATTTAGGACACACGAGGTTTTAGGAGTTCCTATCGCCTCTATGGAAAAGAAGTTTAAGAAATATTGGTCTAAATTACCCATGTTGTATGGTTTCGGTGTTATTTTCGACCCTAGATTAAAATTAGAAGGTTTAGAAAGTGGATTAGATAACTTAGGTGAATTTTTAGCTATCGACACTACTGACTAATTTCCTATTATAAAGGAAAAAATATTTTCTCTCTATATCTCTTACGAAAGTAGGTTTAGAAACACATCTCGTGTTGAACAACCGCAACAACAAGACGACAATCCGCATTCATTCTTGAATGTTTTTGGGTTGTCTAAGAAGAAGAAGAAGACGACGACTCAAGGTCAAGAAGAATCTAGGAGTGGATCTTCGTCAAGAGGTGGCGGCAACAACGGCGGATTCAACGAGTTAATGGCGTACCTGAGTGAGTGCTTAGTTATAGACAGTAGTGAAATGTTTGATTTCGTTCAGTGGTGGAGGGCACGAGCATTAACTTGGCCGATCCTAACACGACTGACAATGGATATTTTTTCAATCCTGGTCTCCATTGTTGCAGCCGAACAAGCATTCAGTACAACCGGCCGAATATTGAAGAACGGAGAAACGCATTGCAACAGGATATTGTTGAAGTTTTGGTGTGCATCAAGGATTTGGATCGTTCCGACCAACACTCACATGATACAATCTCACCGGCAAGCCAAGAATGGATCGACGAGTTTAATAGATTAACTTTTAATTTTCAAGACGATCATTCTGCTTCAAATTAAATTTTATTATTGTAATTTGTAAATATTTATTTACTTTGTAATTTCTAATTTGTATAGTGTTATTGTAATAGACTTTGTAA
>NW_010358749.1:206238-226809 GCF_000414095.1 Morus notabilis | reverse complement strand
ATTGCACTCTTTTTTCCTTACCAAGTTTTTATCCCAATTGGGTTTTTCTTGGTAAGGTTTTTAACGAGGCAATCATGAATTACAAATTTAAAAATCAATGAAGAAATAAATTTTTTTATATAGTTCGTGTATTCATTTTAAATTTTAAATTGTACACATTATAATTATACAAATACAAATTATACAATATAAAAATATAATATAAAAAATTTTGAAAATTCAGGCAGCCGGTCGGGCATCGGGAAGCCCGACCGGGCACGGGCAAGCACCTCATGCCCAAAGCCCGTCCATGGTGAAATTCGGGTCGGGTCGGGCAGCCCAAATTTTTGGGCAGTTCGGGTTCAGTACTCAGGCCAAAATTTGAACTTTTCGGTGGTCACGAGCGGCCCGTCTAAAGTTTCAGCACTAGTGCAAATGTTGAAGTAATTTTGGTATGATTTTTTTAAAGTCTGTTTAGTTCGTTAATTTAAATTAAGATATAATTTTTTGTAAAATTTTTTTACTGTAATAAAAAAATTAAATATAACTATTTTTAAAATTTTTTGATTATAATAAAATTTAAATTGATGAAATATACAGGTCTTAAATGTAGGGGTGACAATTCGTGTCACGTGTCGTGTTCGTATCGTGTTTTGATCATTTTTTTAAAAATTTGCACTCAACCCGAATACGACCTGTGACACGAAAGTTTTTAAAAACCGCAACACGAACACGACACGACCACTTTACGAGTTGACACGACACGACCTGAAAATGACCCGTGACACGAAATTGACCCGTGAATCCGAAATTGACACGAAAATTGTATACTTTTATTTATTTTTTACATATTAGAAATAACTTAAAATTCATAACACACTAAATTACAATAACATCCATTGAAATTAAGCAAATAATAGTATAAGATTTTGAATATAACTATCATGATATCACAAGTTCATAATAAAATTTAAAATATGTAATGAAAAATATATGTATTTTTTAGTTTTTTACGAGTTTCGTGTCGTGTTCGGGTTCGGCGGGTCCAACCCAAAATTGACCCGTATTTTTCGTGTCAATTTCAGGTCGACCTAATCTGACCCGAACCTCTTTTTTCAACCCTAACATATAAAATTCGTGTCGTTTTCGAGTCGTGTCGTCGTGTCGTGACCCATATTACCGGCCCTACTTAAATGTTTTATCATCTACATCTCTATTCTTTTAATAAAAAACTTCACTTGTGGGCCCTACGGTCATATTCTATCTCTCTCTCTCTTTTTCTTCCTAACATCTCTATTCTTTTAATTTTTATTTTTCTTACTCCATTGGGTTTGCCTTTGGTTGCTATTCGATTTTTTACAAATTGTTTGGGGTTTGTTTTGCTTTGACGATGTACCATGGTGAAAATTTATCACTCTATCTTCTCCCTTTCTTTTTTCTTCTGACCATCTTTTGCTCATTCTTCATGCCCATCTTTTTTTTTTTTTTTCCTGCTTTGAGCCTCTGTGCATGCGGTGAAGTGAAGGAAAGTCTTTTTCTCTATAGGAAAGTCTTCAATCGTACATGTGGTTTTCTATAGGAAAGTCTTTTTCTCTTAGAATTTGAAATGGTATTGTGACACATAAAATTAACGAGAACCCGGAGTTGAAAATTGGTGCTGTGGTTTAGGTGTTTTTAGTTTATGATTAGACGTTGTTAGCATACTTGATTGGCCAAGAGTTTCAATAGAACAACTATAAACCTGAATTTACAATTGGGATTTTTCTTTTATTTGGTAATTTTCTCAAATGAAAAAGAAAACTTTGCAAGGAAAGTCGTGGTAGATTGCTTTTTTTTTTTTTTTTATTGAACGAACACCTATTTCACTACAAGAGAGTGCAAAGTCTGATTGTTTGAAAGAATAATTCCAAAAAGTGGTCTGAAATGGCTTTTGAAGTTTCATGCAAAAAAATAAAATAAAATCCATCCAAACCCATTTTTGAAGTTCAATTTCAAAACATAAAACCTCTTTATTTTTTTCCCTAACCGCCGACCACATGTTTGTTTCACACCATCATTTGCGTACTCTATGTTTATTAATTTACTGGCCCCTACAATGTGTAGTGTCTGATAAAAATTAAAACCATCTAGCGCCACGGGAATTCCATAAATAATCCACTTTCGTTTCCACTACACTGCGGTATGTTGCACGTTAATATCATGCGGCCGATGCTTCATATCCAATACAAACGCGGTCAAACAATCTTTTTACATGTTCTACCTTCTACGGGTACTCAAAAAGGTCGGAGCACCATAGGTCCAATTTTATTTTAATACAGGACATCAAAATTATTTAGGTAATTTGTACGAATAGTTTTTAAATTTTTTTAAAATGTGATAATTTAGTCTTTAATTTTTTTATTAGACGAAAAAAACCACAAACTATTTAAAATGGTGCAACGTTGTCTTTCCGTCAAATGTCGTCCAAAAAATAACAGAACAATGCACGTGAGATATCACGTAGCCCATATTTTTGAGGTGTATGTGTAAAATCACATGCTGGGAGATTTTGGGCTGATTTTATCGTGTACAATTTAGGGTTTGTGAAATTTTATCTTTGATTTGGGGCTGCTAGGCTGCAAAGGGAGCAATGGAAGAAAACCCATTATGTGATTGTAAGATTCTGAAGTTGACGAAGGTGATGACTTCCTGGACGGACTTGAACCTTGGACGCAGATTCTATAGGTGCCATTTGTATAGGATAAACTATGATTTTGGTTTATTCAATTGTTAAAAGTATGAAATTTTAGATTTTCAATTGAAATTCATTTCTTCTCATCTGTATTCTAGCGCGATGGATGTGAATATTTTGTCTGGAAAGACCCGCCTATGTGTAGAAGATCAAAGATGATCATACCTGGATTGCTGAGAAGGGTAAATGATTTGGAGGCTCAACTTGAGAAAATGCAGACCACGCAAGAGAGAAATTTTTGGAGAATCAATTGAAGGCAATGCAAAAGCTAATTAATCCTACAGAATGCAGAGTGTGCAAATGGAAATATTTGTTTATTATTGTAATGGTGATTCTTGTTTGTAAGCTTAAATTGTAGTAATCAAGGAATTTGGATTGTGTCTGGATTGTTTATTCTGTAATGTATTGGCCCAGATATGTTTCAACTTCAGGCAAATTTGGCGTTTAAGATTGTGAGTGATGTGCCATTGTGGAAGGAGCTGTTAAAAACCAGTACCAAAATTTGTAGTGGCTCTGGTCTCACTGAAATAAACATTGATTTCTGTACCAGGATAATGTTTATCAAACATTTGAACAATCTCGTGATTACTTGTTATAGGGTAAAAACGATGCCTAGTTGGATCCTTAAAATAATAATCCATATTGCCTTTGTACCCAATCTCAGTTGCAAGATCTTCCAATTCTCTGTATGCTACCCATTGTCAACCCAATAAAAAAAATTACTTCACCTCTAACATAACATATAATGCCATCCTGTCAAATATGCCACCGCCATGGTGGACTTTCAAAGTGTACATATCAACATTATCAGGAGCTGCAAAATTTTTAGGTGTATGAATAAAATAAACATTGAATCAAACTATCAATGCATAAAATAAACAGTTACTCAGGACAATTACTATAATATTTCCTCACTGAATACAAACCAACACCAAGTTAAGAATCTACTATCTCGTGCAATGAAACCAAATAATATAGTACTAACAACCACCACTGAATCAACCCCTAAAAAACTTGCGGAAACAACACATTCCTAAACAAAATTCCCAAAACTAAACCATATACCATAACAACACTTTTCTAGAAAAAATCCCCAAAAAATGGTCTCATTTAGGTTATTCATTTTACCAAGAAATAGGAATAAAATTCCGGTCCAGAAACAAAGAAAGTTACGATATATCGGTGGCTTTTCTCCGCCGAACTACCATCGTCAACCCAATTTTGAACTTTGCCTTTCACCGTTGCCGTCACTATTTGAAGCCTGGTCCGGAATAAGAACTGTCCCATGCGTGATTTGCTCGAAAACGCAATCCCCAAACACCGGTCTGAAACCCTAAATCGTTCTATCCAAATGAAGAAGATGAACGGAATGAATAAAAAAAATAAAACTGAGTACTCGAAGATTGGGGCGGAAAACAAGTAAGATAACAGTAATTAAGGGCATTTTCATCTTTTCAACTAAAACACGGGCCACGTGATATCTCATGTGCACTGTATCGTTACCTTTTTAGACGACATTTGACGTAAAAGATTACATTGCACCCTTTTAAATAGTTTGAGATTCGTTTCGTCAAAAAAAAGTTAAAGACCAAATTGACACCTTTTAAAAATGTTAGAAACCATTCGTATAAATTATCTAAATTATTTTTTCTTAAAAAAAAGGAACCCAGATCAAATTTTTAAGAATTTATTAATATTATGATTCAAATTTTAAATTTTAAATTTTATAATTAAAATTTTTTAAAAAATATTATATTTAATATTTTTATAATTAAAATTTAAAAAAAAAATATCACGCTTCAATTTGAATGAAAAAAGTCAAATCTATAAATAGAAAAAGGCCTACTAAACTTTCTTGGCCCTCCCAAAACTCCTTGGGCGGCTAATCACTTTCAGTACAACTGAGAACAACAACGAAAGTACAAAACCACTTCGAAAAGCATTTTTCAAAAAAAAAAAAAAAACGGTTGCCACCCATGTCGCTTAGAGCCTTGAAAGAAACTCTGAAGCCATGCACAAATTCATCTTCTTCTTCTTTTGCCTCCATTAAAGCTCGCACAGAGACCTCGACTTCCCATAACTCGGACTCCACAGCCAAAATCCCAAGAAAGCCCCCGAAATCCTCTCTGTCGCAGCAGCTTCTGCGCCTCCAAGATCCGCTCTCTCTGCCCTCAATCGAACCCCCCAAACCCCGTGAAAGTAATGGCGGTGTCCGACAAGACGATAATGGAGAGGAGGAAAAGCAAGGAGAAGCGGAAGAGTTTGCGTTTGTGATCGAGAGGCCTCATAAAGTGAGTCAATTTCAGTTTGATCAGACGGGACCCTACGAACCCTTGGTCTTGTCATCGCAGGGAGAAATTCATGTCGTACAGGTGATTTCATACTTGCCCAGTTCATTTATTTTTTCTTTTTTTTTTTTTTTTTTTTTTTTTTTTTTTTTTTTTTTTTTTTTTTTGCCTGAATGATGTGTTGAGATGGATTTCGAGGCAAATTGGTGATTTTGATTTGTTTTGTCTTGTTCTGTCGTTTGGTGGTGTGAAGTGATTGGATTTAGCGGAAAGAATTGTGTGTGCATCACTTTGATAAGAGTAGTGTGGAATTGTGAGAATACATGGTGGCTGAATTTGGTTCGGATGCTTAATCGTTATGGAAAATCCTAATTAGTACTTTATGTCACTTACAAGACGTAGAAAAGTTACCTCGTTCACTTTGCGGATTCAAGCTGAGGTGTGACATTTTTTAAGAGTTTTTCACTGTAACAGACAAAATTAGATGTGATATTTTTTGAGAATTTTTTACTGTAGAAATCTAAAACTGAAAACTCGGTGAATGAACAAGGTAGTATGTGAAGAACGCTAGGTAAAAAACGAAACAAAAATCCCCACGGAGGATGCAGTTTTTATCCGTGACATTTTCATCAAGTTCTGTTAAGTTATCTTACTTCCTTTAATCTAATGTGGTTCTGATGTGATCTGACAGTGTAAATCTATATTCTGCCAGTAAAAAATACCCTACCACTAAGTTCCCCCTACGTATGTTTCACATTTTTGTTGAGTATTGTAGACATAGGTACTCGTGTATCCGTAGACATTGAGTAATGTGTCGTTCTCTCTCTCTCTCTCTTGTTTCTTTTCTGTTGTTGCAGGTTCCTTCGTCCATAAACTGCAGGTTACTTGAGCATCAGAGGGAGGGTGTTAAGTTTTTGTATGGTTTATACAAGAACAACCATGGAGGTATTCTTGGAGATGACATGTATGAATGTTTTCTTGAACTTTTATCTATTATTTTTCATCTTCTTTCTTAGTGTCTTTTGAATTTTACCTATAATATTTCTTAGCCATTTACTTTTTGCAATGCCATGTATTGAAGGGTGAATTCTGTGTGTGTGTGTTGTGTGTGTGAAATCTGTCCATATGGAGGTCCTTGGTAGGGGAAGAAAGCTCACTCCTTGTTTTTTAATATGACAGGGGATTGGGCAAAACCATTCAAACAATTGCCTTCTTGGCTGCTGTTTATGATAAAGATGGAGATTTTGTGGACTCTACAACATTGAAGAATAATCAATTAGGAAAGAAAGGCCCTGTACTGATAATTTGCCCTTCCTCAGTCATCCACAACTGGGAAAGTGAATTCTCTAAGTGGGCCAGTTTCAGCGTTTCTATTTACCATGGCACAAACCGTGGTCTGATTTATGATAGGCTAGAAGCACACTTAGTTGAAGTACTTATTACTAGCTTTGACACATACAGAATCCAAGGAAACATTTTGTCAGGAGTTGAATGGGAGATTGTGATTGTTGACGAAGTGCACCGGCTGAAGAATGAGAGATCGAAACTCTATGTAGCATGTCTGGAAATTAAAACCTTAAAACGTTTTGGCCTCACAGGAACCATAATGCAGAATAAAATTATGGAACTGTTCAATCTCTTTGACTGCATTGCACCAGGATCTCTGGGAACTCGGGAACACTTCCGGGAGTTTTATGACGAGCCGCTCAAGCATGGTCAAAGGTCAACAGCTCCCCAAAGATTTGTCCACGTTGCAAATGAGCGAAAACAACATCTAGCGGTTGTTCTTCGTAAATATATGTTGAGAAGGACCAAAGAAGAGACGATTGGGCATCTCATGATGGGAAAGGAAGATAATGTTGTATTCTGTGCCATGAGTGAATTGCAGAAACGGGCATATCGTAGAATGTTACAGCTACCAGACGTCCGGGCCCTCATAAATAAGGACCTTCCATGTAGCTGTGGAAGTCCCCTTACTCAATCCGATTGTTGCAAAAGGATTGTGCCAAATGGATTAATTTGGCCCTACCTTCACAGGGATAGTCCTGATGGTTGCGATTCATGCCCCTTTTGCATTGTTCTTCCTTGCCTCGTCAAGCTCCAACAAGTATGAATTTCAAACGTTTGTTTGTTCTTGTTGTTTTAGTACAATGAAATACATGCACATGTATATATTCATATGGAATCATATTTTGTATTGCCATTGTTCTTGAGCATGTTACATTTTGGGTATGCTTTGCAGATAAGCAATCACCTGGAGCTGATCAAGCCTAATCCTAAAGATGATCCAGATAAGCAAAAGAGAGATGCAGAATTTGCCTTGGCTGTGTTTGGCTCCGATGTCGATTTGGTAGGAGGGTACACCCAAAACGAGAGTTTTATGGGCCTTAGTGATGTTAAACATTGTGGCAAAATGCGTGCATTGGAGAAACTGTTGTTCTCTTGGATTTCACAGGGTGACAAAGTTCTTTTGTTCAGTTACTCTGTTAGGTGACTTTTGAAAACTTTGATGCTCTGCCAATATGTTTACCCTTTTTCTTTCTTTTCTTTTCATATATAATAGTTGACTTGCTCTTATGGCCACGACATGTCGGTGATCTTCCTTATACTTTGCAGGATGCTGAATATTCTGGAAAAGTTCCTTATACGAAAAGGCTGCTCCTTTTCACGACTTGATGGTTCGACACCGACCAACCTGCGTCAGTCTCTTGTTGATGACTTCAACATAAGCCCTAGCAAACAGGTAAGAATTTCAAATCAAATGATGATGGTTTAAATGACCTGTATTTTGCTGGCTAAATGATAGCTTGCGTATCCTTTTAGGTTTTCCTGATATCAACTCGAGCTGGTGGGCTTGGACTGAATCTTGTTAGTGCAAATCGTGTTGTGATATTTGATCCAAACTGGAATCCTGCTCAAGACTTGCAGGCTCAGGACCGATCATTTCGTTTCGGGCAGAAGCGTCATGTGGTGGTTTTCCGCCTTATCGCTGCTGGTTCACTGGAGGAACTTGTATACTCACGTCAGGTGTACAAGCAGCAGCTAGCAAACATTGCTGTTTCTGGAAAAATGGAAAACAGATATTTTGAAGGTGTTCAGGTAGAGAAATAGATCTGTTGGCTTTTGTGTTTAAACGTTAAATGTCTTCCACACATTCTGTTGGTTTCTTTCAGGATTGCAAAGAATTTCAAGGAGAACTTTTTGGGATTTGTAATTTGTTCCGTGATCTTTCTGATAAGCTCTTTACGAGTGAAATCGTTGAATTGAATGAAAAGCAAGGACAACAAGACAAGGATCCCCCCAGCAGAAAACAAGAATTAACCGAACTTGGAAACAGTTCCGCTCCTCCAGAAGAAGCCAATCCAGTGCCGTCACCAGAATCTGAAAATGACTCCAAAAAAACTTCAAGTAACCCAACGCTTGAAGATCTTGGTAAGTCGGAGAAATTTTAGGGCACTTGTCACATTTTTAAACGTTTGTTTTACATGGATCAAATGATACACATCATGGAAAATTTATTACAAATGTCATGAATACATACGTGACAAGATTCTCTGTTATCGGCAACAATGATTTTTTATCTCAACTATTTCACTCCATGATGTGTCATAAAACTGTTTTTTTATTTTTTTTTTTTATGACGTGTGCCATTTTCCTTGAAGAATAAGGCACTGCTAAGAAGCCAAAGGTTTTAGCAACTGCATCAATTGCCCTTAGGTTGATAGAATAGCTGAAATTTTCAACTTTTACTTTCAGGTATTGTGTATGCTCATCGCAACGAGGATATTGTGAACTTCGGTCCTGGAACACAAGGGAAGCTGGAGGAGGCTGTCCCTCTGAATGATGGTCCGAAACATTCCATGCCCGTCGTTCGGAGAAAGAAACCAGAAGACAGAGATGGGAAAGAAAATGTTTCTTCTACCTCTTTTTCCATGGGCAGGAAAAGAATTCAATATAGCCTCCTTGCTCAATCTGTGGGCATGGGAGAGGTTGATTTTAGTAAGTGGCTATTATCTGCGACTCCCTCAGAGAGGGAGAAAGTGCTTAGAGACTACAATAGACGAAGGAGATACCCAACGAATGACGGGTTTTTAGAACATTATCTTTAACTCTACTTGTACATATTGTTGTATAGCTGTTTTATATTAGTCGAAATTTCTACCTTTCGGAGAATTATATGCCAGAAGTCAAAAATAGTTCAAAGAAAAATTGAACAGATCAGAATTTCCTTAGGAATGAGTCTATTGACACACTTAATAAATTTTATTGTTGAAAAGAAGTTGAGAAACGCTGGCTTCTATATCTCACATTGAGCCGTTAATTCCAATTACATTGGAATTGAAATTTGATATAAAATCAATCAATCATATGGGCATCTCAGGAACTAAACCTAGTTTTCACGTATTAATAAATAATCAATGTTTTTAATAAGACTGACAATATGAGTCACGACACGATTTGAAAACGACACGAATTTTGCGGTTTAAAGTTGAAAAAAAAAAGTTTGGATTAGAATTGGGTCGACCTGAAATTGACACGAAAAATACAGGTCAATTTCTGGTTGAATCCACCTAACCCGAACACGACACAAAACTCATAAAAAATTAAAAAAAACATATATTTTTCAATACATATTTTAAATTTTATTATGAACTTGTAATATCATGATAGTTATACTCAAAATCTTATACTATTATTTGCTTAATTTCAATGGATGTTATTGTAATTTAGTGTGTTATGATTTTAAGTTATTTCTAATATGTAAAAAACTAAATAAAAGTATATAATTTTCATGTCAATTTCGGATTCACGGGTCAATTTCGTGTCACGAATCATTTTCAAGTCGTGTCGTGTCAACTCGTAAAGTGGTCGTGTCGTGTTCGTGTTGCGGGTTTTAAAAAATTTCGTGTCACGGGTCGTATTCGGGTTGACTGTAAATTTTAAAAAAATGATCAAAACACGACACGAACACAACACGTGACACGAATTGCCACCCCTAATTTTTAAGCTAAACAAAGATCTGCTTTACACAAAACTTGGGAGATTTTTTGGTTCACCCTTCCACCAACTTCTTCAAAACTTTTAACTGGAATTTCAGACCAGCCTTTATCGACCAAGGCAGATCAGTATCTTGAGTTGTATTAGCAGCTGCTCGTTGTATCCTTCTCATTTCTCCTTCCACTTTTTGTAGCGCTAACTATCTTCTATGCATCTTGAATCTTGACACTGGCTTTGAAGGTTGAGAGCCAGATGACTGCAACAGCCAAAACCCATCTTTCACTATTTCACATCAGCGACAATATAAACACTGCATTTTGACTATTTTTTACACACGAATTACCTGAGATGGAGTCTGTTTTCTTGAACTTGTTTCTATATTGTCAGCGTGCTCAACAATGGACCCTGTAAAAGCCTGCATGAGAGGAAGAACAGATTTTAGCACCAAAAAAAAAAAAGAAAGAAAAATACGATGAAGAACAGGTACCGTGAGAGCATCCGCAAAAGGTTCACAAATATGGATTCTACAGTTTACGTTTATTTCTCGCAAATGACGCTTAAAGTGTTAATGAAACTTACTAGTTTACTATCAAAATTTGGCTTTGGAGTCTCCAGAGGAACCTGTAAAACAAAAACTTGATGGTACAGTAATATGGCTAAAAAATGATAGCATGTAAAGTTGTAAAATCGTACTTCTAAACTCTCTCAACCATCAGAAACATTTGAGGGGTAAAAAGAACATTCTTCTACTAAAAAATGGTCAAAGAACGCATTTCAATGCACGTCATACCAAAGATGAGAGAAAATATAACACTAATGATGAACATACAGGCCCATCATGCAATTAGGGCACGAAAGCATTTCAAAACACAATCTGACATCTTAACAAGTTCAGTGACCGAGTAAAAAGAAATTTTATGCTGCCTCGTAATCAAGGCTTGGCGTGTCACCTCTACGAACAAGATAATGACTTTCAAATCTAATTAATCATTTTTCTTCTATTCAGGCATGAAAGGCAGTATAGGACTCTTAACATCTGAAAGTACAATAGCGAGAATGATGGCTAGAAATAAGGCTGAAATACCTCACTTTGTGGAGAAGTAAATGCTCGAACCTTGTTTTCCGCTTTTGGAGGCATCACAGTCTTCTCTGCAGGCTTTTTCACATCACTAGCCAAAGTATAGTCATTTGATATGCCACCTAAGATATGCAAAAATGAGAGAGCAGATAAAACAAGTTCAGACTTGCACTAATGTTTTCTTCTTTGTTTTCTAGGAATGCCCACATACAATACATTCTACTTTCTCAAAAGGATAAGTAAGATATTACATTACTATCTTGCGATCAATAGAACAGACAATAGGAAATTGTTCAAATAACCAATGACGTAAAAATACTTGAGGATTCAAAAAGAAATAGTGATAGCCTTCACCTAAAGTTCGAATCATCTTCTAAAATGGGCACCCCAAATATTTGAGAAACTTTAGTAAACAAACAAAAATTCACTTTGGCACATATGCCAACGAAATCCAAACCCGGATCAATGTAACATTGGGTAAAGGAATAACCTTTGGGTATGGACTGCACTGTCAAACCTGTACACTGATAGTAAAAAGTACAGGAACAATATTAGTATTATATCATATCTAGCGTCCTGATAATCAATAAAAGACAAACAAGGAACATAAATTATTTACATTTAACTGATCAGCAATATCTTGATGAGCATGGTGCTGTGCATTTCTAATTTCTTCAGTAGCCACATTTTTATTCTTTGCCTGCTCCAGAGGTTTCCTTGACTCTGGCCTCTATTTGACCAAGAAAAGTGAGCAAGTAATTAAAAAAAAAAAGAAAAAAGTCAATGCATTTGAGCTCCATTACTCAATTTCTCAAGCCAAGAGTTTTAGATGTTACCTCTGCATTTCTTATCTCCTGATTTGATAGTTTTTCCGCGATGCTATCCATATCAGCTTTACTTGGCTCATCTTCATCACTCTCATCGTTGCCGTCAGCTTCTAGTTCTTCTTTCTCAAGTTCATCCATCCTGGACATAATACGAGCAAACTCTTTATCTTCAACCGCAACCCTTTTGTTGTCTGCTTCAGAAAAACTAGAAGAAACTTGCTTAAGCAGTCCTGAAATATAGCATCAATGGGCCCAACATGAACTTGGTTTAGGGTAAAAAATAAACTGACAAATCCAAACAAAAAGAAAAGTTCCAACACACTAATTAAAATAAATTTATGCATGCAAAACCAAAAGAAAAAAGATCGAAGAATTGGTCTGGTCACAAAATATGTCTCCAATACTTCTACAGAGAAAAAAATGGGTTTATTGTAAAGAAAAAAGCACCAATAGAAGTATTCAATCTACTTCCCAATCGAGTCATGGTAAAGAACAAAGATACTTCTATTTCTTATATTTTTGCAAACACGATCATACACCATACATTATGTATACACGCATTGGAATATTCTAATTTGTATGGTTAATACTACTTGTTCAACAAATTCGATTGATTGATACAAGTTGGAAATTTTTCTGTCTGCGCATGAGAATCCCACCGGGTGCCTTCTACTTCTAATAGGAATCAAACCAGATCAAATCTTTCTCAAAGAATTCAACATCTCTTTCTTTTATCATCGGTTGTACCAATTTATATGTTTCCACAAACAATTGAAATTCATTTTCTTGACCTGTGTTATCTTCAATTTTCGGAAACTTATAAAGTTCTTCAGCCGTTAAGCCCTGATCAATGAACCCATAAAACACTTCAAATTGATATGTTCTGTTACAATGTCAAGCTACCAATTGTCCTAAATGTTTCAGCTAATAAGGAATGGACCCAACAATATACTTCAAGATCAACACAACACAAAACAAACAAAAATCAAACCTGATTCTATCTGATATCAGTCCACATTTACAATACCAAGTCAGAAAGAAAATAACCAACCCGGTTCGGATTCGCTTTTGACGGAAGTTTCATCCTCATAATCCTCTCTTATCTCCACAATGCCCTCCTACGCACATGTCAAGCAAAAACAATAAGCACATCATTTCGCAAATCGCATTTCGACTATGAATCTACAATGGCAATTAACACTAGAAAACACCCAAATCACAAAATTTTCGGAACCCACCGCGGCTTCGAAAGCGGTTGTATGGAAAAACGAAGCCTCAGCTTTGAGGTCCTGCATCATGGCGTTCAAGGAATCGACTTGGGTTTCCAAAGCCTTCCCTCTTCTTTTCAGAATCTCCGCCGCCTTTTTCGACGTCGTTTCCGCATAGTAACCTTCTCCCAACAGAACCTGCAACGGAATCACAACATTGGCATAACTCAAAAGCTAGTGGCACTGTTTGGCGGCTGAGAAAATCATCTCTCTAACATACCAGAAACTCATTGGTGTGTACCAAACGCCCGGGAAAAAACGCCGCCTTCCCGAACGGAACCTAGAAACAGCCCAAACAAACGACGACAGAATCAAATTCAGTTCCATTTTTTTTTCGGGTTTTTTTTTCTTTTGGGGGGGGGGGGGGGGGCGATTACCATGATGTCGTGGTGGAGGTTGTCGGGGAGTCTCTGGACGAGGTTGATGAGGTTGGTGTTGTCGGAGATGAAGCCATGGAGGCGCTCCAACTCCTGCTGCTTTTCGGCGATCGTGTCCTGCACGCGCTTCGCCGCCTTCTGGGCCTCTTCTGTCGGGTACAGCGACGACAACGCCGTCACTGTGCCCTTCACGCCCTGTTTTCCTTCCATTTTTTGATCGGCAAAGAGAGAGAGAGAGAGAGTGACGACTGGCCAGTCGGTTTTGGAAGGGAAATAAAAGGAGAAGTTACTACCGCTGTTACGTCGTTTTCTGTCGAAAGTTTGCTGTCGTTTTTGAGGAAAGATGAATCTATTTTGCTATTTTTGAACTTTTCATGGTCAAGTGAAAGAGTTCAAATATCTCCGCGGTTAAAAAAAAAAAAACCCTTTATGGAGCGTTTGGTATGCAGAAATCAATAGGAATCATATTCTTAAGAAAGTGATAGGGTAATATGATTCTTAGAAATAATACATTACTATGTTTGGTTCCATCTAGGAATCATTTTCAAATTCTCAAAAATATTACATTATTATGTTTGGTAGTTCGTATGAAAGAAGATCCATAATAATAAAAATAATAATATAATATTATTATTAATAAAAATAAAAATAAAAATAAAAATAAAAATATTATTATTATTAAATATAATAATAATAATAAAACTAATAATAATAATAACAATAACATTAATAATAATAATAATAACAATAATAATAATAACAATAATAATAACAATAATAATAACAATAATAATAACAATAATAATAATAATAACAATAACAATAACAATAATAATAATAATAATAATAATAATAAGATTCCCATAATTTTGAGATTCTTGGGAATTTGAATAACACCATGTTGGGTGGTATTCAAATTACCTCAAAATGAGGGAAAGTGAATCCCATGGTAATCACTTTCTTGGGAATCTAAAAATTATAATTTTTGTACCAAACATGGTAATATTGCAGATTCTCATTCTCATCCTTAAGATTATTGCATACCAAACGCCCCCTATATGTGGTTCCCCGACCCTGTCGAAAGTTTGTTGTCGTTTGAAAATGAAATGACGTACTGAATTACCAATTCTCGTTAACAGGCAATCACTTTAACCATCACTCCCATGTCGTTTCTAGTATTATTTCTGTTGTTGTAAGTGATAAGAGGAAAACGACAATTATTTTATATATTTAGTTCACTTATTTGAGCCATGATTTTTTTTTAGGTCACTTAGAACCTATGATTCTAATTCTACTATTTCACAAAAATTTGAATTAAAAAAGTATACATTTTCTCACAAAATTTGAATTTATAATCAAGATTACTAACTTAAATCTATGAACCAAACATTGGAGATTCATCTCTTTGGTATAAAGTGTGTGTTGTGGTGTGGGGGGTACTAATAAGTAATATTTCCTACGAGACCCGACCCGAGAGATAGTTTTCTTATAGCAAAAGTCAGCTGGAAAAATGAAATCAGGTTTCTTGATTTTATTTTTTTCGTTTTGCTAAAGACAAGGTTTTCTTGGAGGGGTAGTCCCTTAGCGTAAGCGACATGTTTGCTAGTTATAAGGTTGATGTCGTTCCTATAAGTAAGCGACTTGCAGTTCCCGTCTTCTCTCTGCACAAGTAAACAACGACAACAAATATATTACCTTGGAAACGACACGTTGGTTGTTGTAAATGATCAAAATATTTGATTCAAATAGTCTGCTGCTGCTGAAGTACATAAACGATAATAAAAATAACTTTTTTTTCCTCGCTAAAAAGATAAGAAAATATAGAATATTGACAAAATGATATTTATTATTTTGTGCTACTTGAAAGATAACAAAGTCATAATTAGGAGAATAACTTTTTCATATAAGATTCTTGAAAAGTAAAGTTCAGTGTGAGACGATATGTCGTAACCCGTAAAGCTAGTAAAAGTAGACTGCGGAAACAAAAGCATCAAAACCGTTACGACATGTCGTTTACAGCCCATAAATATGTTGTGTTAAGAAAATAAAAAACGACATGTAGTTTATTTTATCCAACACGACATGTCGTTTATGTTCCCGCTCGTGATAGGAGCGTGATATCGACCTCTTTTACAGCGCGTGCCTCCACCCCCACCAAACACAGAACCTTCTCTCTCTCTCTCTGACTTTGATTTTACCAAAGAGAAGAGAAGAGGAGAGGAGAGGAGAGGAGACAAAGCACGAAGCCAAAGGCGGCCTTCATTCAGACATGTCAACCTTCCTCCACGAACATCATCACCACCACTTCTCCATCGCTCTTCAACTCTCCAATCATACCCTTTTTTAATTAATCCCAAACTTATTATTTTATCAACAACCGCAACAAAAACACATTTTATTTTTTGCTCCTTCTTCATTTTTATGTTATGTCTAGTGTCTTTACAATAGTTTAAATCAATACAAATCAATTAGATATAATAGTTAGTTGGTGAAATTCTAAGTATATAAATCTTTCTTATTGTTGTTGTTGCTGTATTTTGTTGTTGTTGTGTTTTGTTGTTGCTTAAGTGGTCAATTAGTCGCTGGCCTTTCCTTTTCTCATTCAGATCAATTGGGTAGTTTTCTTCCTTCCAAATGTTGACTCTAATTCAAGCAACCCCTTTTCTCTCTCTCTTAAGCCTTAAGCTGTCTCTGCTCTAATGGGTTTTTCTCCCTCCTCTTGGCTTCTTCGCTTTCGATTGAAACGACTGAGCTCACCGGTCAAACTCTTCTGGGGTTGATTTTTTTTTTTTTGTTTTTAGTTTTTGGGACATGGGATGCCCGGATTTCGATATGGTGTCGGAGAGGAATTCGGATTTTCTGTGCCGCCATGGGAGGAGGAGATTAGGTTTTTTGAAGTGGGTTTTCGTTGGATTGTGTATTGGTTCGCTGATTCTACAGCCGGTGGTGGGTCTCAGACCCTTGAGAGAGAGGGCTCGCTCGTGGGGCGATGAGGTTGGTGTTGAATTTATTTATTTATTTATTGTCGTTTCTTGATTGATTACTTGATCAGTTATTATGATTTTGCATATAAAGATTGTGACTTTGAATTATGTTAGTGAGAATGGTGCATAGTTTACATTTGCAAAGAAAGTATATCATTTTGTTATGTTAGTGAGAATGGTGTTTGTGGTAAAGAACAATGAGGAATGTAGATGATTTCCTAGAGTGGGGAGCTTAGAGAGGTAGCTTAGTAGCTCTATGCACTTCATTTTCATGAGGTTGTACTGAAGGGAGTTTTGTATGCTTTCTGATGGAGTTTCTGCTCTGTGTTTTAAGTTAATTAATTGGTTGTAGGATACTGAAGGTAGAGAATAATTCCATGTCAAAATTTAGAAATGGTTAGCAGTTAAAAATGAATGCCTAAAGCTGTTGTTGGCAATTGCTAGCATTGGGCACGCGTCATGTAGTTCTGCACGCAGCTTTACCAGTGTCCACTGTGCAGAACTGAAACGGTTGTAAAAAATTTGGAAGGAAACTGAGTTAGAACATAAAAAGCATGATGTTGCAACTGGACCTATGTGGAATCCATGGATTTTTTATTTTTATTTTATTCTTTTAGAAGTTTTCACTTGCTTATATTTGAGTAAGATATATGTATGTTGATGTTGGTTCATGCATATTTAGCAGGGTAATTTCATTTACTTATTTTTCTGAGACGGCTTCACAAATTTTGGCATTGTTGATATGTTGACTAAGTAGCAACGGAAGTCATGGATATTTGCACACCGAAATTTTCTTATGAAGTAGTTTCGGTACAAAAGTTAAAAGAAGATCGAAAACTGTTATTTTATCAGAATCTCTATTTGTCAAATAAATGTAGATCCGAGACCTGTACATGATTGAAAATATGAATAAAAGTTTGAGTTACTGTGAACCTACTAAATTCATCTATTTTTTTTCATGCAGTGGTTATTCATAAGAAAAGATGAAAGTGACTTGGGTCCATTTTCTGCATGGAATATAACAGGAACTTATAGAGGTTAGTAAATTAGAGATTTTTAATGCAGTTATCGGGTTGGTACAGTTATATGTCTTTTATATGAAGTTGATAAACTGGATTTCAATTTCTTGTGATACTATTTCACGCATTCATTATCGTTACATAGTTAAGTCCAAGTGTTTTGCATTGTCACATATGTGTACTTTGTTTGGTCTGATTTCAGGGACTTGGAAGTTTCTAGAATCCGCAAATAGCTCTTCCAAATTTCCAGATTTCAGGAAATCCAAAGGCAATTCTATAATCGAGTTAGTTAGTACACCAACTAAAATAAATGGTGTACATTATGTGCAGGTGAGCTCTTTGGAACTATTTCTAGTAACAATCATGTCAGAGGAAGCAGGACTGACGTTTAGTACCAATTTGTAATTTTGTAAAACTGTTTTGTTACCAATATGTGTGTTTGCAACTGATTCTTTAGAAGTCTTATAAAGGTGCACAATACACATTCAAGTGCTAGATGATGTGTACCAAAAACATAAACATACAGTCTCTTTTCTGAACAAGCCAGTCATCAGAGTGCTGTAGTGCCATTATTTTCCGCATTTGTGTCAGATGGCTTCGCCATTGTTTAGTTTAACCCAATCTGTTGATCTTGACTTGCGGATCATACCTTCTGGTTGATGTTGGAAATAGTTTGAACGTGGGTACCCATTACCGTTTTCACTTAAAGATGAACCCTAAGAAGGGTCTGGTGTTTCCTTTGGGACATGACTTGGTTTCATGGTGAGGACTTCCATTGTGGGATAAGAATGTACATATAATGTGTATTTTAAAGCTGTCTTTGGTATTTTATGCCAAGCAATGTTCCTGGAGCCATGGTCACTTGGTCAATGATATACTTGTGCCCTTTATCAAATTATTTAGTCGACATCAAATCGTATCTGTCATGTTATTCTTTTAACTTATTTTTCGATTGTTGAATATCATGAATTCTTTGTTATTGACTCTGTTTCGATGTCAATAATGTGTATTTTAAAGCTGTCTTTGGTATTTTATGCCAAGCAATGTTCCTGGAGCCATGGTCACTTGGTCAATGATATACTTGTGCCCTTTATCAAATTATTAAGTCGACATCAAAACGTATCTGTCATGTTATTTGTTTAACTTATTTTTCGGTTGTTGAATATCATGAATTCTTTGTTATTGACTCTGTTTCGATGTCATAGTCTTTTGTATAAGTTCTTGACTCTATTGTGGACAACAGGGCATCATCATTTTCCAAGACGTGTTTGACAATGAACACAATGTTGGTGGTGTGCAAATCAGAGTGGAAGGTGTATATATATGGCCATTTAGACAACTTCGAATTGTAGCTAACAGGTAACATTTGTAGGTTTTTGTATGCTTGCCATTTCGTATTTTCATCTCAAGTACAAACTTTGCATATGATTCCTCATTCTCAATGTACTGCTGATATTCATTGCTTTATGTGTAAGTATTTATTAACTAGTCAACAGAGCTCGGTTTGCATGTTTCATTTGATTTCTTATGCTATAGTTCTGTTTACAATTACTTTGCAGTGCAAAAGATGGAGAGTTAAATCAAGAAGAAGACTACATGTTATCTAATCCTTATCATTTGGTAATTTTTCAACTTCTCCATAGTTTCTAGTTGGTGATGATTATGCAATGCAAGTATTTTAGGATGAGTTTGCATCGTATTTATGTTGCAATACATTTTCCTGTTGCTTGTTTACAGCCAAATTGGAATTTTGTTATGTGAATTTTTAGTATGTTCAAAGATTGAGCCCTGCTTTGGTGCATTTCTGAGCTATCATTAAAAAATGGTCATGAGTTTTCGTCGGTTACTTTTTTATTTTATTAGCAATATCCCTAAATCCAACTTTCTTGGCTTTTTGCTTTTGTACTAAAGCTAAGTTTTATTTTACAATTTCAATATTGCCATTTTCTCCATTTTGGACGACGATATTTAAATCTATTATTCATCATTCGAATGGAATTTTTTAATTTATTGATGATTGTCTAAGTACTTACCCGCTACACTAACTTCTTGAACAGCTTGGAGTTTTCTCATCTCAGGTGTTCCAAGAATCTCCGCGGGATAAAATGTGGAGAAAGAAACATTGTAATGCTCCATCTATACTTTACTTTGATCTTCAGTTCATATTCTATGTAGAGTGATTTTAATCCTCTCTTGCTGCAGCACCAATTTATGAGATGGAGAAACATTGCAATATCGAAATTGCAGCCCAGATTTCACGAATCTCTTCCCCCCAAAATGGTATTTGAGTTCTCTCCACGTATGAATTATTTCTTTATGATTGCTATCTTCATTAGATTCCCCATCCATTTCCAAAAATTGGCTAAACGTAAAGTATCTCAAGATCTTAGTTTCCCATGAATCCACCCTCCCTAAGCTGTTTCATATCTTATATTAGATGGAGATCGAGAGAGATATCATTTGGAAGGACTAATGGAGAGTCCGGCAGTGGATGATGATGGGGACTGCTTCTCACCTTTGTTGTTGAATGCAACTTCAGTCAACATCGAGGTCTACTATAATAAGGCGGTCAATTATACATTGATGGTCACTTTTGTATCCTTTGTCCATCATCAATCTTGAAGTTTTTTTCTCTTCTTTCCAAATAATAGCAATCTTTAAGGGTGGTTACAGGGTTGTATGCAAGTATTAGGTAGATTCCTTAAAATCTTGTTCAGGTTTCTTTCCTTCAAGTTCTGTTGTTAATTCGGCAAATGGAACATAGCAACACTCAATCAGTAAGACCTTTTTTCCAGTCTGCAAGCATTCCTTTAGAAGAATAATCATAATTTGCATGGATGACTTTCACGTCATTTCTTTTATGAGCGCACTAGTTAGTCAATAGTTTTATGGATTAGCTTTTTCACACAGATGCCTTATCGTATTTATCTTCCTCTTTCAGGGGGCTGCCAAAGTTTCAATTCTAATGATTGGCCAACAGGCTATCATGGATGCTTATCTTTGCCTTATACATCTGACAGCA
>NW_010358749.1:174820-206179 GCF_000414095.1 Morus notabilis | reverse complement strand
AGCAGGAATACTAGTTGGTAAGATAGTATTCCGTTACCATGGCTAGTTTTAAGCTGCCTTTTGGTTCCAGAAGTTTTGGCTTGTTTCTGACCTCTGAAGTATGGGATATCTATTCAAATCATGGAATAACTAGGGGATAACGGGTCAAAACTATCGTGTAATCCGTACTTTTAACATAAAACAGTTGCTAATAGACAACCTGTTCTACAATTATAGACTAGAACTGTGCTGCCAGTACTTTGAAGGGAATTTGATTCTACATGCATGTACAGTAGCTTTGTGGCATTTGACCTTTCAACTAAGATTAAAGATTAATCACTTTAAATTGCACTGCCCCAGCCTTCAACTGGAGAAATTTGTCTAAGAATGCCAATGGAGGCCTTGGCCCTGAATCAGAAGGTAGAAAATTTGTGTTGTACTTCTGATACTATGTCCGTATGACACTTTTAGTTCAAAAATTAGAATGCTTATTACCAAGATTCTAATCAATGGCATGTGGTATGAACTGGCAATGAGAGACATTTATGTGTGTCCTGCTAACCTGAATACTAACATTTTAAGTGATTTAGTGACAGTCAATTGGGTCATATATGCCGTTTCATGCTGAAACTGATGTATCACTTGATACCATGCTTCTAAAACGAAGTTCTGCTAAAAGGAATGTTTTTGCAATAATTTGTGCTTTTGAGTTTTCCTTGGCCGACATGTCAAAGCTTTTATTTGCTTTTATGTCGTAGAAAGACACCTACGATTTGTTGCAAATTAAATGAGTGCATATTTTGTCATGTTCATATGGTAACAACTTTTATTGTGAAACTATTCTTGTATTACGTTTATTGCACCTGCATCCTCAATAATCAGAGATTACCGCGTTTATTCACAACGAGAATTGATGAATCTTCACCTGGATGAGTTTTTTACTATCTCTCTGTTGCATCCTATTAACCAGAATTATTTCTATTTTATCTTGTTTCAGAGTCCTTGTTCAATGCCTTCGCAACGGCTGCTTTTTTCAAGTTTGTGGTCTTCTCAATTTTTGAGATGAGGTATCTCCTTGCTATATGGAAGGCAAACAGGCCTATGAATAATGGAGAGGGTTGGGAGACAATGAGGCGTGAGCTTTCAGTTCTATATAGCCGTTTCTGTAAGTACCGACACTTTTCTTTCTTCTTTTTTTTTTTTTTTATTAAGTTATGATAATTAAAGTGACACGCACTTGTATGGCTGGAGATACAAGTTTTATCCATGCGTGGTCACCTCGTTGAAGTTATCTATTTTAACTAAGTTTGCAAATCGCAAAGTTTCTGTCCAGCTCTATTCTCCAAGCTACTAATGTTATTATGGAAGGAATGCTTCTCTGTTGTACATTTATATTACCTTGTAATTTGTTTACAATTTTTTATTCTGGAGAAAATAGGACTTAATCTTTGCTCTAGCTGTTGGCATGTAGTTGTAAGCCTTAATTATTTTCTTTGTTTGCATTATGACATGGAATGAATAGAATTTTATGGATGAATTTATATGACTATTAATTCTTTGTGCAGACGGGATCCTTTTGGGTGGCATTCTGATAATGTACGAGTTCCATAATTTCCTGAAACCTATTCTTCTCCTTATGTACTTTTTTTGGATACCCCAAATAGTTACCAATGTCATTCGAGATTCGAGGAAACCTTTGCATCCGCATTACGTTTTAGGCATGACTGTAACTCGGCTAGCGATTCCATTGTACATATTTGGTTGCCCAAACAACTTCATGCGCATTGAGCCTGATCAGAGTTGGTGCACTTGGTTGGTAGTATTTATTGGACTACAAGCATCCGTTCTTATTCTTCAGCACTATCTCGGGTCACGGTGGTTCATTCCTCGTCAGGTTGAATGCAACTCTGATCTTTTCTTCTTTTGAGGACATTCCTTGTTAGTTCTTTTATGGACATTGTATTTTATTATGGTCTGCAGATTTTACCTGAGAAATACAGCTACTACAGAAGGTTCGATCAGGATACAAGTCATGCCACAGATTGTGTCATTTGCATGACCACGATCGATCTTTCGCAACGTTCAAATGATTGCATGGTATAGTTATGAGTTATTCTATTTTTTTCAACTGTCACAACTAGTACGGTATCCTAATTTGCTAATTCCTTTCAGGTGACACCGTGTGATCATTTCTTCCATTCCAGTTGTTTACAAAGGTGGATGGATATAAAGATGGAGTGCCCGACTTGCCGGCGGCCGCTACCACCGGCCTGATCCTTCTTCTATGTCCATATTGTAGGATCAACTGACATGCCCAACTCACTAATTTGGTAAAACGCTGGATGGCATGCACACTTTATTAATTCTGTTTTTTGGGAATTTGTGAGGGGGTTCTCTAGGAATACCAATTATTGATTGATAAGTGTATTTTATACACAACTTGTATCATGAATTTTGTAAATAACTCATACATAATTCAATCAAAACCTTTCTTTTTCTTCATTTTTCCTTCTATTTTATTTTTCTTGGTCCTTGTGTTTCTTGCATTTGATTAATGATTTTCCTGGAAAATCTGATCATCCCGAATATGTACCGCAATATTGAGATGAAAATATTTTATTTGTGTTGATTCCATTTTCAGCTATGATCATATGTGTATTTTGTTTCAGATTGGCTGTAGAATTCATATTCAGTTGAGTAGACCTTCAGATGAAGGGTGATATACAGCATAGTCCACATCCAAATTGTCATAGAGATGCTGCAGTAGTTTTGTACTCTTTTATAGTTGAGATTTTTTTTTTCCTTTTTTTTTTTTGTATTTACTGTAATGTGTAATATGTAAATTTAACACATTCAACAATAATATAACGCATCAGAAGCACATCCTTCTCTCAACGCATCTTCCCGTCCATTGATCATTTGATTGTACCATCTGATTTCTACTTTAGGTGGTAGATGAGTAAATTCCAAAACTAAGAATAGGAAAAACGGGAACAAGAAATGGAACTTGTATCGTAACTGTTGAGAAAAGTACCTTTATCTTCATTGTACAAACTTGAATTGTGCACTCCTCTTTACTTCAATATTCATTTCATTATCTATTTGTTATTGTCTTCATTCTTTATTTTATTTTATTTATTTTTTCTTCTTTGTTAGGGAGAAAGGGCTGTCCAAACAAAAATAAATTACTTATAATTCCTTACTTTTAGTCGTCACATCTGTATTTTGATCTGTCTATTCTGCAAATTTTTTTTAATTTATTATGATTTTAATTAAATTTAACGATCAAAAATTGATTCTACCTGCAAAAGAAAGTACATAGAAATTATTGGTTTATCAATGGATTGATTTTTTAACGATCTACCTGCAAAAGATTGATTCCTATAGTAGCAATTCCCATATATTTTGAAATTTCAGATGAGGGCCTTGTTCTGAGAATAAGAGCAGAATCCTTTGCTGCCCTTTGAGGAAGTTAAACTAGCATGTTCGTCAGACCTGAAGAATGATTTCATCTTGAATAGATACATGATGAAAACAGTGATAAGATGTTGCCATGTCGGATACTATCATTATCATGCACCTTTTTTGGAGGACAAAACGATAGTATTAGGTGGCAGGTGACTTAGAGTGGCAGGAAGGCTCCCGGTGGTCAAGAGGAATAATCCTAAATTAGGAATAGGGGTGACAAACTTTATTCTAATCTTTAGTTTTATTCTTTTGCTTAAAACCATTGGTTTTCACCATTGTGTATCAGGACACATGACTCAATTCGGCTCAATAAATATATATGTTCTGTTCACAAGAATATTTGTAGATTAGAAATCATACAATTAAGGATTTGTTTAGAAGATCGAGTTCAACCAATCAGAATGCAAATTTTTTGAGAAAAAACGTTGTAATAAAATTTTTTTAATTTAAATTTTTGTGAAAAAAAATATTATAGTAAAACTCAGATACAGGGTTCAAACCTTTTTTTTCCAAACAATCCTTAAGTTTCTATTTTAGGTTGACGAATGTATTGAGGTTGAGGTATAACAAGATTGTTGTGCAAGTGTTAATTTCATTATTTACAGTCTAGACCAGATACATGAATTAGTGATGTGATTGTCGCGATATTGAGTTGTTCATTAATATAAATCTAATTACAAGACTTAGATACTAAAACTGTTAAAAACAATAATTATTATCAGTGACTCGTGATTAATTATAAATTACCACTAACACTACAATAGTTTTTTTTTTTTGTTTCTTTCTTTTTAAAGAACACGATCTTGTTTTAATCGTGAACTAATCCTCCTTTGGTCTAGTTCTATTAAAAAAATTCAAAGGTCTGAAAACTTGAAATTCATTTGATCTTAATACATAACACGTGACCGTATCTTTTTCATATTTTCATAAATTTTTAATACCATGTACGTCAAAACAGTAGCTTTAGAAATCAGTTCCTCAAAAGAAAATCACACACAACATTTTTATCCAACAATCTTTATACACAGCAAAGGTAATCCATCACAAACACCCACTTATACTTTGCAAAACCAAAAAACAAAAAACTATGGACCTTATTGTTTTTCATTTTCCAAATTATTAACACAAGCCCAACATATCTCATGCAGACTTCTATATCACGTAGGGGTTGGCGCAAGTGAAGGCGAATTTGGTAGAGCCACTGCCCGAGCCACTGCTGCCGCCGCCACAGCCGCACCGCCAAGGATGCACTCGACAGGGCGGTCTAGCGCCGCCTTGCACTCCTTCTCGCTCCTCTGCAGCCGCCTCTCCGGCAGACAGTTGCGCCGGTCGTCGAACTTCACCCCCTTCTTCGACGTCAAGTTTCTACAAACCCCGTCTTCCTCGCAGAAGAAGTTGTAGGAGACGGTTAAGTTCAACAAATTCGGCAACATGCAGATTCCATCGGGGACTTCTCCTGTCATCATGTTGTGCCCCAAGTTGAGCTGCTCCAGATGGTAAAGCCCCGCCATGCTGTACGGAATCGGACCGACAATTTTATTATAACTCACGTCGAACACTTTGAGCTTGTAGAGAAAACCAACTTCCTCCGGCAAACATCCCGATAAGTTGGTGTTGATTAGCACCAGTTCTTCTAGAGTGTTCGCGAAGTTGACGATGCTCGGTGGGAGACAGCCTCCGTAGTTGTTGTTTGCGAAAACCAAGACTGTTGCGGAGGAGCCTGATATGAACGAAGGAATGCTGAAGCTTGTGAAGCGGTTGTTGTTGAGGAAGACGGCGTCGAGTTTTTTCGCGAAGAGTTGCGGTGGGACGGAGCCTTCGAAGTCGTTGAAGCGGATGTCTAGGAAGTTTAGCATCGGGAGAGAGATCACAATGGCGGGGAAAGGACCAACAAAGCGGTTGTTGCTGATGTCGAGCTCGTAGAGAAGTGAAAGATTGGAGAGAGTTGACGGAAGTACGCCGCAGAAGCGGTTGCTGTTGAGGTGGATGAGGGCGAGATCGGAGAGGAGGCCTAATTCGTCGGGGAGGGAGCCGGCGATGTCAGCGTGGTTGAGGTCGATGCCCGCGACTACTTGGGTTTTGTTGTCGTGGATGGAGGGGGCGCAATAGACGCCGGTGTAGTTGCAGACCGAGGGGCCGACCCAGTTGGTGGTGAAGTTGTTTGGGTCCGATTGGATTGCGGCCTTCCATGCTTGGAGGGCAATGAAGGCTTGGTGCAGCCTTGGGTTTGAGTCGGCGGGGCGGTGGCTGCGAGCGGAGGCATGGTGGTTGTGGCTGTGGTGGTTGTTGTTGTTGTGTTTGGCGGAGAGATTGTTGAAGAGAGAAGAGAAGTGGATTAGTAGTAGAAGGATCATGGCATGGCTGGTTATGGAAACCAATGAAAAGGAATTAGCCATTGGTAATATTAGTACTACTGCAATGGTTTTTTTGAGCTTTGTGAATATTTGTTTGTTTGTTTGTTCATGACATTTATGTAAGGTGAGATCTCTCTCTCTCTCTCTCTCTCTCTCTCTCTGTTTCTGTCTTTTGTTTAATCATGTTGTTCACGTCCGATTTTCAAGAGCTTAAATATTTCTTATGTCGATGATCATGATTCTCCGGAAGAAAACGTTACAACGACATGTTTATAGCGACAGTTAACCGTTACCGAAATTGATCCTAATCCAAACAAGATATATATTCTCTTATATAACAGGTTTGGATCTTTCAGAGGCGCACACACACATATATATTGATTTTCAAATTCTTGTATTTTGCATTTTATGATCTCTTTTGAGTAGGGTCATTAGTACTAAATAAGAGGAATTTGTGAGTGGTTGAAAATCGAATGTCGTTGTTGTTGTTGTGAATAAGTATGAAGAGGAGGATCATGCGCATGATAAGGACTTAGCTCCTTCCTTTGGAGTCTTGGCAGTTGTTAGAAATGGAGTTGGAGAAAGACAGAAGGCTTCAAGTTCAACCCCCCTTATAAGAACAAAATGGGGGAGTTTCTTGAAATTTAAGAGATAAACTTCTTAGTACTTATTAGTGGCACGGTGGAGATTAAGGGTAACAAAATTTCAATGATCAGAAAGTAGATTGATGTACTTGTCAACAGTTGTAGCTTTCTTTTTCTAGACCAATTCATGAAGAAGAAAAAAATCTCTCCCTCTCTTTTCCTGTATGAATTTGATGTTTCACTCACCTCACAAACGAAGAAATAAATAAATAAATATATATATATATATATATATATCAGGAAACACCTGAAGACAAAAATGAGGATAGAAAACTAGAAATAGTAAAGCTACCGAAGTTGACTTCGGCAATAACCTAAACAAACTACTAAAAGCATAAGAAATAAAGGAAAGAACAACAATAATTGAAAAAATAGACCGCATTATATATCTTTTTATATCCGTTAGAGAAACTGTTTATTTTGTATATATTTTTTCTATTTGAAAAAATGGATGAATTCATCCTTTAAATGTATTACTTTAAGATTTTTTTTTTTTTTATTCTGATTAATACTTTTTTGACTAATATAGTTCTTAAGAGTAAATGTTAAAAATTTAAAATTCATACATTCTAAAGAATATTCGTCTTTTTTTTTTTTTTTTTTTGATGTAATTTTAATCATATCTATCGATCATAAATAGACACTACTGTTGTAGGAGAACCTCAACACTAATCACAGAACCCTTCAGTTTTATAAATAGCAGAGCAAGAAATTGTTCCAGTTTTGATCATACAAATAGGGCTAAGAGCTCCTTCATTACTTTCCTTTCAAATAAGCAATACCACTGAATCTGAACACCATATCAAAACACCACTTGATATAAGCTTTTGCAATTGATATAAATCTTAACTCGCTGTGGAATGTCATGAGCGAGCTTTTAAACTTTGAAGTCACAATTATGTCCCCCTTGCACAGTTTTAGGCCAACAAAAGCGGTCTTTCCGTAAAAGTTTTTTGACAAGCCTTGTTTCCTTGTTAAGAGTAACAACATTTGTGTTACTATGTTTAAGCGTTCAAGGACAACATAATAATGGGAAAGATCAGCGACACAGGCTGGAACAGGAGGAATAGTGAGTTGGAAAGTTTAAGATAAGTTAAAAATTATTTCAGACAGCCTAAATACATGTTTGGACTATGCGACAATAAACCAATATAACAATGACAGAAATGTGGGGGAAAAAATGTTGAGGAAAGGAAACAAGAACAGAGGTAGAAAATTATACAGAGTGAAAGACTTCAATACTTAGAACGCTTGAAAGAAACAGAGTTTGTGAGCACAAATCACCGAGATACTGACCAAATATTCTCACAAACGGGAACACTGATAGTACATCGCTCTAAAATCCAAGCACGAATAACACCCATGACCCAACTCAAATTTACCTCTTGTAACTATGATTTCTAACAAGTTCCTAAACACTGAAACATAAAAGTGACTACAGTTCATTCAAAATTATTCAGCTCGCGAGAAGAACTTACACCACTTCACTCTTTGATTTCGTCATCAACATCGTACTACATATTAACCACCACCACCAGATCCGTACTTCTTGCCTAAAACAATGACCTGCAACTTGTCATAACCAGCAAGAACACCAGCACCGGCAACAGCACGCAAGATGTTGGCACCAGCACCCTTGAAGAGGGATTTAGGACCCTCATTCTTGATGATTTGATTAAATGCATCCAAAGAGCTCTTGTATTTAACAGCCTCTCCAGAAGTCATCATCATTCTTCTACGCACAGTGTCAATAGGGTAAGAGGCCAACCCAGCACCAATGGTGATTCCCCATCCAAGTAAGAAACTAGCAAAGAAGCTATCCTGCAAAGACCAAAACATAACAGCGACCAAAAGCACAACCACTTTCGTGAAAAGCATCATTGTCAACACTTATTTCAAAAGAACTGACAAAATATTATTAGAGAAAATGGTACACAGAAAAAGACAATTACAAGTTGAAAAGATACAGCATACCTGCAATCCTCCAACCAGAACCACAGGCTTCAGAGAATCATACAATCCAAAGTAAAGTCCACGGTACACGATGATACCAACACACGAAATACTGAATCCACGGTACAGTCCAGCAATGCCATCACTCTTGAGGGTCTTTTTATAAACATCAATCAAACCATTAAATTGCCTCTCTCCACCTTTTTTAGCTGACTTGGCATCATTTGCCAAACGTGTCCGGGCATAGTCCAGAGAGTAAACAAAAAGAAGAGACGAAGCACCAGCGGCACCTCCTGATGCCAGGTTCCCAGCAAACCACTTCCAGTAGCCATCTCTGTCTTTCTTGAAGTTAAAAAGCCTCTTGAAGTAATCCTTAAAAGCAAAGTTCAAAGCCTGTGGTGCAATTCAACGGATGAAGATCACATATAAGAGGGCTCAGTAATAGCTAGATGGCAACAATCTTCAATAACAGCCTTATGTAACTACCAAAAAACACAGAACGACAATGGATCAAGAACCCGTTCCTAAGAATTACACAAAAGTGGAAGTTATTAACCTGGGTGGGGAAATATCTGATAACATTAGCAGTGTTTCCTCTCCAGAGAGCAAGGAAACCTTCGTCCTTAATGGTTCTGGCAAAGCAGTCAGTGATACCCTTGTATGGCTCAGAAAGCCGACCAGCCTTAATCATCTCATCCTGGTTCTGAATTAAGAGTTTAACACGCTCAATAGGGGCGGCTGCAGTTTTGGAAACGGCAGCAGAAACACCTCCCATAAGGAAATCCACAACAAAACCAGTTGCACCTTTCTCGGATGGAGCTTGCACAAAAACCGGAGACAGATATGAGACATGTGCGAGGCCAGTGCTCTGGCACATTGGGTGCAAGGAACCCTGGACATCTACACCATAATTTCTAGCATACATGTTGGGGGAAAGCCTAGAAATCAGGTAAGATTGCCCATGTATTTTCTGAAATACTGATGGATGCTGTGATGCATCCGCCATGTTTTGTAAGCCAAGCCGGTGACCTGTACATAAAGAACATGATTTTTGTTACAAACACGGGCAGATGAATGGTGGGTTTATCTTCTGAAACATCAGTTTAGGTTAGTAAGAAATGAAACATTACTCTAGTATTCTATACCATCCAAGAAAACGAAATGTAGAGTATAAAACTTCCGGGCGGTAAATATTCCATCAAGACAAAATTACAATTAGTCCTCTTTGCAAGTGCACACTTCTGCAAATGTTATCAGAAAATACTAAACAACAATTTCCCTTTGCATCAATTTAACACTACATCCCAATTACCATTACAAACCTTGTAAACCACTAAACCCAACTCTCTCCAATATAAGTAATCTAAGTCCACTACAATAAAAATGAACAAAATATATTGAAATACGCCCTTTCATCAACAAACGAAATTATCAATTTCACACTACTTCTATCAATGAAAAATTGTTACACCAAATGTGAGTTTCCTAATGGAAATCATCAGTTCAAAAGCCAGCAGATGAAATTTTCATCTAAGCAGTAATCCGTTTTCCAGAGATCAAAACATCATGAACTTTAAAAACCAAACCAAAAAACAGTTTTCTTTTCTTTTTTTTTTTTAAAAAAAAATACCTTGTAAACGTTTGATCAAAACAAAATACGAGATAAATAAATATAAAATTACCAATTGCACGAAATTCAAAAGACAAAACAATGAAATGAAATCGATCAAGAACACTTAGTACTAGTAATGCGCCGCAACAATTTCCTCACGCTCCATTTTCTCGGGAAACAAACGGAAAGTAAATACTTCCACGAAACATGAAAAATTCAAGGAGATCGAGAAAATCACAAACCTGAAAAGGTCTCCGAAGGGGAAAATTAGGCGATCAGAGTGGGGAGAGTGGGAGAAAAATGAGGCAAATCGAGGAGAGGTTTATAAATGGAAGCTGAACTGAATTTGCTAGGGTTTGATCGGAATGACGAATTTGCCCATGCTTTGCGACTTATTCAACGACTGTGCCACTCCACCTCCATTGGAATAGTCTACTGTCCATTCTCCATTAGAACGTCGAAGAATCGGCAGTTGAGTTGACTCGTGTAAGTATGGGCTTGGGCTTATGAACTGTGAACGAGCGGGGTATCTTCGGCTCAATTAAACCCAGCCCTCTTAACCATTGCAGCCCATTTACACGGACACCTGTGTTTTATTAAAATAACAGATACACCTTCTTGACCAAAATAAATAACGTTAACACACTCTCTCTGACTTTTCTAAAAAATTACATAGACACATTTAGGGGTGACAATTCGTATCACGTATCGTGTTTGTGTCATATTTTAATCGTTTTTTTTTAATTTACAGTCAACCCCAACACGACCCGTGACACGAAATTTTTTAAAAACCGCAACACGAACACGACACGACCACTTTACGAGTTGACACGACACGACCCGAAATTGACACGAAAATTTATATTTTTATTTAGTTTTTTACATATTAGAAATAACTTAAAATTCATAACACACTAAATTACAATAACATCCATTGAAATTAAGCAAATAGTAGTATAAGATTTTGAGTATAATTATCATGATATCACAAGTTCATAATAAAGTTTAAAATATGAAATGAAAAATATATGTATTTTTTAGTTTTTTACGAGTTTCGTGTTGTGTTCGGGTTATGCGAGTCCAACCCGAATTTGACCCGTATTTTTCGTGTCAATTTCAGGTCGACCTAATTCTGACCCGAATATCTTTTTTCTCAACCATAACCCGTAAAATTCGTGTCATTTTTGAGTCGTATCTTCGTGTTGTGACTCATATTACCGGCTCTAGACACACCCTTATTAGTTGACTGTTAATGTTGATTCATATTTGACCGTCAATTTTTTTAAAAATGCTGGGAATGCCCCTCCAATTATCAGAAAACGATTTTAGCCATTCATAGTGTTTGAAATGACGTTTTTTAAAAAAATTGTGAAATGACTTTTTTATCCTTGTTTAGCCTCAACACATGAGTTTAATTAACTTTTACACACTTTTTTTTTTTTGCTAAATAATTAACGTTTGCACACTTATAACCATGAATAGTGTTGGAACTTTGGGCCGGCCCGAGGCCCGAATTTTTCGGGCTCAGTGGGCAGGCCCAATTGCCGGGCCGTCCAAAGTTATATATTCGGGCTCAGGCTCGGGCAGCCAAAAATGGACACCACGCCGGAGCCCACTTCTGTGTAGGCACCGTCAATTGCCGTCCGCCGGAGTTTTTTTTTTATTTTTCTGGCCAGGCCCGATTTGCCCGAATGGCCAACCCGCACGACTGCCCGAATTGCCCGCGAAACGGTCAAAATTTTGACCGTTGGTGCCCGACCCGAAAATAAGCCCAAAAACTTGATTTTGCCCGAATGTCTGACCTGCCCAAACTGCCCGAAAACTCGTCAAACGGCTAATTTTTTTACCGTTGCAGCCCGAACTCGACCCGCCGAAACCCTAAAGTAGCCGTTGTACTTTTTAACCCAAAAATTTCCCTATAAATACCCCCCATCTCCCACATATTTTTCTCACTCAAACTCTCTCAATCTCTCTCAATTTCTCTCAATCTCTCTCAATTTCTCTTAATCTCTCTCAATCTCTCAAATCTCTCTCATAATTTTTTTACAAACTATCACATTATCCTAAAGCTCTCTCTCTCAAATCGCTCTTATTTTTTTATAATGGATCCTTTTGGTTATAGTGGTATTCTCGTTTATGCCCAACACAACGTGAAAGAAGGGCAATTTTCCACTAATGAATTTGTTACGCAGGAATCTACTAATCCGAGCCCTGGTGGATGTACTGGAGGTTGTGGTCGCAATGGTGGTGGGTATGGAGAAACAGCGAGTGCAAGTACGACTGCGTCTGCATCTGCAAGTGTTGCAACCTCCAAGAGGAAATGCAAGCACACCTCAACAGTTTAGGATCACTTCGACACAATTAAGGAGATCGACAACGAAGGTAACACTAAACATATAGCTCAGTGTATATATTGTTTATCTAAATTACAAGGTGACACTATTCACGACACCACACACTTGAGAAGACACTCGGAAAGGTGTCTTCAAAAGCTTAGCCAATCCGGCGGACCCGAACTCCGCCAAACACAATTATCTTTTGATCGCACAACCGATGGTCTAACTACTTGGAAATACGATCCGCAAGTAGATCGTATGGAAGTTGCACAAATGATAGCTGCTTTAGATCAACCACTTAGTTTTGTAGAGCATCTTAATTGGCAACGATATATTAAGGTTGTACATAATCCTAATGCACAGTTCACTTCAAAAACTACTCTTAGGAAAGATTTATTAAAATTATTTAAAAAAGAAAAATAAGCATTAATAAACTTTTTACACTCGACTAGCGGGTATGTTGCGTTAATGGCAGATATTTGGTCTGTCGTTGTCCATAATGATTATTTAGCTGTAACCGGACATTACTTTAAATGATTTGATTTAGATAAGAGAATATTAGGTTTTAAATGTGTTCTAGGATCACATTGCGCGGATTTAATATATGATACAATTTTAAATGTAATTGATGAATTTAGATTAAGAGATAAAGTAATAACTATAATATTAGATAATGCTAGTGCCAATACAAAAGCAATTGAATTCTTTGAAAATGATTTAAGTTTATTCGGTGATGGCACTATTTTTCACCAACGTTGTGCATGTCACGTAATTAATTTAATAGTTAAATCCGGTTTAAAATGAATGGGTAATCACATTAAAAGAATTAGAGATAGTCTTGCATGGATTCAAGGTAGTAACCAAAGACAAGAAGATTGGTTTAGGTTCTTACAAGCATTAAATATACCTCCTAGAGCATTAGCGTTAGATATGCCTATAAGATAGAACTCAACTTATATAATGGTTCAACAATGCATCCCCTATAAAGATGCTATAACAAACTATATGTGTGTAAAAATAGGAGTAGGACATATAGACACTTATGATTGGCAAATTGCCAAAGTTTTGTATCAATTTTTAGATAGGTTTCATGAAGTTACTCTAAAACTTAGTGGAACATATTACCCAATATCACCTTTAGCTTTAGGTGAACTTAGAAGAATTAGTATTTTATTTAGCGAATATAGGGAGGACCCAATATTAGGAGTTCCTATCCAATCTATGGAAAAGAAATTTATAAAATATTGGTCTAAGTTGTCTTTGTTGTATGGTTTAGGTACTATTTATGATCCTAGATTAAAATTAGATGGTTTAGAAAGCAGTTTAGAAAACTTAGGTGAATTTTTAGGCATCAATTGTTCGGACCAATTTCTAATAATAAAGGCAAAATATATTCGATCTATAGTAAATATTAGATTAGGTTTAGAAGCACAAACTCTAGAGTACATGAACCGCAACAACAAGACGAAAACCCGCATTCATTCTTGAATGTTTTCGGGTTGAAGAAGAAGAAGAAGACAACTTAAACAGAAGCTGGGAGTGGATCTTCATCAACAAGTGGTAGTGGCAGCGGCGGCGGTAGCTTTAACGAGCTTATGGCGTACCTCAGTGAAGGCTTAGTAGTCGACGGTACGACAGAATCGTTTGACTTAGTTCAATGGTGGAGGGCACAGTCATTAACTTGGCCAATCCTAACTCGATTGGCAATGTATATATTTTCGATCTCAGTCTCCAATATTTCATCCGAACAAGCCTTCAGTATGACAGGAAGAATACTTTAAGAACGCCGGAATGCATTGCAAAGGGACATTGTTGATGCCTTGGTTTGTATTAAGGATTGGAATCGGGCCGATCAACGTCTACAGGATACAATTTCACCGGCAAGTCAAGAATGGATCGATGAATTTAATCGATTAACATTTAATTTTGAAGACGATCCTTCAGCTTCAAATTAAATTGTAAATTTGTAATTTGTAAATACGTATTTACTTTTGACATTGTAATTGTATAACTTTGTCAGTTTGTAAAATTTATAATTCGTCACAAAATGATTGCACTCTTTTTTCCTTGCCAAGTTTTTATCCTAATTGGGTTTTTCTTGGTAAGGTTTTTGACGAGGCAATTATGAACTACAAATTAAAAAATTAATATACAAAATTCATTTATTAAATTGTGTTAATAATGTCTATTGAATGTTGATTTTTGTTTTTATATAATTTTAACACAAAATAACTTAATAATTTTAAAAATTTAAAAATTTTAAAAAAATTTCGGGCTATTCGGGTGGGCTCGGGCTGCCCGGCCGGGCTCAGGCAGCCAAATACAAGCCCGTGGCCCATTCAAGGGCATTTTCGGGCTCGGACGGGCGGCCTGAAATTTTCAGGCAGGTCTGGTCGGGCTTCAGGCAAAAACTCAGTATTTTCGGGCAGCCTGTCCAAAGTTCCAGCACTAACCATGAATATGATTTGCAGTATAGTAAATAAAAAAACATTTTTTTTATCTATTTTTTTTTCAAGACTTTTTAATAATAAGTAAAATATTATTATACATATAACTGGTGAAGTGGTAAATTGGTACTCAAGCTAGTAAAGGGTGCTTTTGGTAGCAACAATAGAACGATTATAGAGGTCAGATTCTACAATTAAATTTATTTAGAGGATCAATGGTTGTTCTTGGAAGTTGATCGCGTTGGTGAATTGATTCGAGTCGATTTGAGTTGATATGTTACTAGAATGAGAATGTAAAGTGCAGGAAAATAAATTGACACACGGATTCTGATAATCCCAGGGTATATCCATTGTAAGGTCTCAGAGCTTCACTATATCTTGAGAAAATTACAATTACAATAAAGTATGAGAATGTGAGAAAGAAGAGAATGGAATTTAGAGAGAGAGGGTATGAACATAAAGAGAGGGATCATAAGATGATTGATTTGAGATCTCCGTCCCTTATTTATAGGAGAAGATCCTCTACTTTCCCTTTTTCTTAGATTGGATAGTTTCTATTTTCCTTGGTTGACTTTTCCATTCCCGCAAGTCTCTTGTCGTCAGGTTTCTCCAATCGCTTCGAGTTGATTTTACTTCCAATTGACTTCAGTCGATCCAAGTTGACATTTTTTAAAAAATATTGTCCATGTATACGGTGGTGATCATGATGCTAATTTTTATCCTAACAATGATAATGGAACAAAAAGGAATAGAAAAGCTATTCTTATCTTAGTTTTTTTATATAAAAAAAAAAAGGAAAAAAAAAACCACTCTAATGCAATTCTATTGTTTTTTTAGGGGAAATGTAATTCTATTTTTTATACTAGATTTGGCGATACTATACTTGGTAGTAAATTTACATAAGTTGAAGTTCAAGGCTACGGTACAGGTGCATAGGTTAAGTATTAGGGATAATTTTTGAAGTTTATCCGGGAAAAAGTAGGAGGAAGAACATCAAAAGAAGAATAGCATGCATTATTTTTTTTTTCCCCCCAACAGGCAAGAAGAAATTTTCAACCTATAGAATTGACACAGACAACCATATTCTAAAATTTATAATAATCATACAAATCTTAGAATAAAAGGTTTTAATATGAGAGAATTGAAGCAACCACATATCCTCAACTGTTATATTTCTCATAAGCTTGGTCAAGTAAAACGTTGAAAGTTGTAAAATGGTGTTCAAAATCCATAAATGTTCAATACAATTTAATCACAATAAATTAAATCTCTCAATATTGTGTTATTGTCTTCATAAAGCAGATACGTTTGTGGCCCTCAGTAAGTAGTCACGACTGCCGCTGCTTATATACTTGAGAAGTAGAATTGTCTGCAGCCAACAAAAGCAACAGTTATAGCAGAAGTGTGGAGAATTTTTGCACCAAAGCCCTTAAAGAGAGATTTAGCGCCCTCATTTTTTATGATTTGGTTAAATGCATCCCAAGAATTCTTGTACATGATGGCTTCTCCTAAGGTCATCATATTCCTTCTCCGCACAGTGTCAAAAGGGTAACAAGCCATTGCAGCACCAAAAATGACCCTATATTTAACCATGACCCCAGCAAAGAAATTATCCTGTATCAACAATTATATATCATTAACACGTCTCCTGAGTATAGGCAGAGTTAATCCCATATCGATCGCCTTACTCGGTCTCTAACACTATGTTTGCTTGGTAGAAAGGAACGATTTTGCTAATAATTTTTTTTTTTTTTTTTTTTGGTATAATAAAGATTAGACAAGAGAAAGTAAAATTACCTTTTTCCAACAGCTAAAAAAAAAGTTAAAATGACCTTTGTTAAATACCTTGTATTGCAGGTGGGTGATAACGGTTGTATTAAAGTGCTATTTTACCTATACCGTTTTTCTTCCTTTTTCAAATTTTATCATGAGAATAATTTGGTAATGTTCCACCTTTTTTTGTTTTCCTCAACCAAAGTTTTATCCTCAATTTTGTCTCCAAAATTGGAGATTTTTAGAGTGTGGTTCCTCATGAGATTTTATCCCTCACATCTTTTTTTCCGTTTTAAAAATCACTCCAACTCAACAACGCCACCTCTTACTTACCCGAATTTTCATCCCCTGCCAAACTTGTACATCGTTTATATGTTTATTTAGCTACTTCACAAGTCAAAAGGGTATATATTGATTTACTGACCTCCAAGTTGCCAACGAGAACCAGAGGCCTCAGAGTGTAGGCGTGTCAAAGGGGTATACAATGAAAAGAGATGAAACACCAAGAGCACTCTCTCCTGCCATTTTCCGAGCAATTCGGTTCCAGTCGCGATCATAACCTTTGTCTTTGTTCATCGTGAAATCGAAATGCCTCGTGAAATAGTCCCAATCATAGTACAGGTGATCCAAGCCCTGCCATATAAAAGTAATATTTTTCATAACGAATCATGAAACTAGAAATTAAGTTATTAAAGGTAAAATGAAAAGACAGAAACAAAACAGTTATTTTAGTTCTACAAAATCTATACACGAATACGTTCATGATAAAAAAAAAATTTATGACGTGCATGGAAGTGAGATGAATTGAGATTAGTATATCTTGACCATGATTGTGACAGATCTGACGAGATTAACGGTGTTTCCTCTCCACAGGGAAAGGAAGCCTTCGTTCTTCATAGTCCGGGCAAAGCAGTTAGTAATTCCCTTGTATGGCTCCGAAAGCCGCCTTTTGAATCAACAATTTGACACGTTCAATTGGAGCAACTACAGTTCTTGTGAGAATGCCGGGAAAATACAAAGACCACAGACCGCTTGCGCCTTTCTCCGATGGAGCTTCGGCGGAAATGACCTGCACATTTGGCCGGTTGGTAGTACTGCTTTGCAGAGGACTGCGGAACAGGCCTAGATTGATAAGATATGTGAGAGGAAAGCCTAGAAGAATTATGGTAAGACTTTCCAATTCCATGGATTTTCTCATGCACTGATGGATGCTGCGACCCATTCGCCATGCTGTGTAACCTAGGTGATCACCCTGTAAAATATATGATTATTATATATCAAAATCTCAGTTCATAAGGTAAAATTAAGCAGAGAAGAAACCCGATAAGATGTAATTCACAGCCAATTATTAACACGTCTAAAAGACGAAGGGCTCATTTAATTCGCTTATTTAAATTTTTAATTTGAATTGAGACGTGACTTATATGAGAGTTTTTTATTGTAGTAAAAAAATTAAATGTAACTGTTTTTAAGAGCTTTTTACTATAGTAAAACTCGAATTCTAAACTCGAATAAGTGAAATGAACGGGGCCAAAATATGGTAAGACTCCATGTTCTTTTCGCTCGTTCGAGTTGAGAATTTGAGTTCAAAAATAAATTTATGTTTAGAAAATGTTGAATTTGAATTCTTGTAAACGAAAATACTGTAGCAAAAAATTTAAATTGTGATTTGAACTGTTTTACGAATCATTTATATATATATATATATTGGTAGAATGGCTAAACTTTTTAACAACACTATCCCTTAACTATTTTCAAAATCTCCCCTGTTATTATGCAACAGTGGGAATATTTTCTCAGGCGAATTGTCAGACACTGTTCATATTGGATTTCTTTTCCTTAAGTTTCGGTAACCAACCGAAACAATTCTCTCAAAACGTGGTCCATTATATTTCCCACTTAAAGAACGTGATTGGTCACGTTCATCTCACATTCATCTTCAATTGTCCACGACGCGCCCACGTCCGAGCGTCCAAGAAAGACTCTGTGATGGGCAGAGTCTATAAAAGAGGACAGAGGACATTGGTTTTGGGTCCCTAAGCTTGCTATCTCCATTCAGTCAGAATATACACCATCAAACGAGAGATTGAAAAGGTTTAGAAGAACCAAAAACCTGAGTTTCTGTTTTTCCACCGAGAGCTTCAATGGCCGGAGGTGTTTTTTCTCGATCCGTATATTTCAATTCCGCATTGATCTAATTGCCATTTAGATCCTTAGGAGCATGTTTAGATCATTTAGAAATCCTAACAGTTCAAACATTATATAAAATGCCTATTTTGGGTTACAGATCCAAAGACACAGAAAACAAGTAACATTTTTGCATCTAACTTCAATATTAAACATCATTTAGAAATGCAAAATTAGGAACAAATTATATATTGAAAAAAAAAAAGAAACAACGAAGCCAAACAGGGTGCCTAATTACAATTGTACTACATTAGCAACAAAATATATATATATATATATATTGTACTAAATCTTTACCAAATATAAGCTACTAATTAATATAATGATAAACTCACAAAAAAAAAAAACTTGTACTTTTCTATATGTCCTACTCCAGCAAGAGAATTTTTTTTCAATAGTTATATAATCTTTTTTTAGTCCTTCCAAGAGAGATCAAATTAATAACAGCATGTAATTAAGAGATCCAATAAAAAAGGTAAAAGGTAAGATCATATATATACATCCCTCATTCTCACGTCTAAGAAGTTAAAATGTTATTTTTCGTATTTACTTCATGAAACTCAAAATAGCAAAAAGACTTGGTCTCAACTATTAAATATTCCTGATCATTAAATTCAAAAGGACCAAGTTTAAGGCACTTCTTACAAAATCCTAACTATCGTAATGTCACTTTTCGGAAAATTCTGGTCCAAAGTAAAAAAGAGAAAAGTAAAATGCTTATAATTAAACCAAAAAAAGCATATTATCAGATAATAAATTATTTCGGATCGTAAAATAACGTCTATATAAAACAAATAATAATAAAAAGGACGTTGTGTCAGTACTGTTAAGAGATTTTATTTGCCGATTTACAAAAAGGACGTTATTACTACAGGTAAGTAATCATGCAAGTAATGCTTCTAAGTTCAAGACCGAATTCTTATTTTCTTTCTTGTTAAGCTATTTTCTCAGCAGCCAAACAAACAAGATGAAATCAAATGTAAATACTCACAATCAATCGGTAATTACATTTCATATATGAATTAGGATCGATCGAGTAGCTAGAATAACATATCAAGTGTGCCATTAGAGCATCAAAGACGCACCTATTTTAGATGAAACTTTGACGTTCGATATAACTAAGTGTAATGACTCGTACCCCCATATGGTATGATATTATCTGCTTTGGGTCTGAGCCTGCACAGTTTTTACTTTTGGGCTTCACCCTAAAAATCCTCATACCATTAGAAGGTGGTGTCATCCCTTATAAATCAGGATCTATTTTTATCTTCAAACGATGTGAAACTGCACAACTTACTCTTTTTTTAATTTTATGCCCCAAGAAATTGATGATTGTCACACTAAGCTAGCTAGAGCTAGTATGCATGGAAAACGAAGCAGACGAGACTAGCTAATTAGGCACCTAAAAATGGAGGCTAGCTCTAGTCTACCGACGAATTTGCCTTTTTCTGAATTTGTTTTAACGATTGTGCCCTTTTAAGTAAAAATGGGGTTAATATTCCATTTTTTCGCAAAACATGCAATATTATTGGCCAAGTTAATTCGTCGAGCATTATACCTATTGATAATTGATCGTCTAATAAAATTAAACTCGGGTTGATTTATTGACCTAAATTTTTTTTTTTTAGAGAATATATCATCACTTGAGTTAATTTATTGTGTAGCATTAAAAAAAAGTATTTCAAGAACATTAGTTTTGATTATTTTCTTTTGCTTTATGTGATATTATAATTTTTAAGTAACTATATTAACTCCCAAAAGTCAGCACTGTGTCATTGTTAATAAATAATTATAATTTAAGAAAATTGTAGTAAATAGCAAATTTGTGAAACTAATTAAGTAACTATTAGATTTTAAAATTATTTAAAATAAATAGCAATTTACCATGTAAATTATAAGAAAATTTACATAAAAAAGATCTTTTTTTTAAATGATAAATGAAATATGTACACAACTTAGTGGTAGAAAATCTTCATTTACGTGAAAAAAATCTTTACTAGTCGGAAGAAAATTTACATGAAAAATATCTTTTTTTCTAATCATAAATAAAACATGTGCATATTAAACTACTATTTATTTTAAATAGTTTTAAATTTATTTAAAATCTACTATTTTCTTCAGGTTTTTTTTTAAAAATATGCTATACGTCATTCCCTATATACTTTATGCAATTACTGACGTGAAAAAAATGATTAAAACAGTTGGTGCGCAACTTTTTTTAATGCTATAAAAAATTATCCCATGAAACCTTATTACGTAATGGAATTTAGTTTCCCCTTTTTTAACATAAACTAGTCCATAGTACTGCACCCACAATCATTGTTTAACCGTGAGATAATGACCCGACGGCTTTAATAAATTAAACAGTTGATTAAGAAAAATTATGACAATTATATTGAAAGTAAAATCTTATCACACCACATTATTGTATTTTTATATTTAATAGATAACTACCATAAAAACGTATTATTTAATGAATAACTACCATAAAATAATAACCATTTAAAAGACATCTACACACATACACACACACATATATATATATATATATATATATGCATGCTAATGATATTTAAAGGGCCAGAAAAATGTACGTTTCCATTACACATAATGTACGTTTCCATGGTAACCATTCTTAATGTAACGTTTGTAGAGCTTAATAAGTTTTGCAAAGACAAGGGTAAAGAGTGTGGACATGTTGTCATAACATGACTACAACTATATTTGTTTTCGTCGCTAAATATATATATATATATATATATATGTGTGTGTGTGTGTGTGTGTGTGTGCGCGCGCGCGCGCGCGCGCGTGTGTGTATGCATGCATGCACCGTGGCATGTCAGAAGTGTGCAAATATTTGGCAACAAAACCCTTCAAAGTGTGATTTTAGGGCTAAATGCATCCCAGTTCTTATACTTGATGGCTTCTCCTGAGGTAATAATCAGACCACCAACAAAATAACAGTCATTATTTACTAAGACTAAATAACAGTCATTATTTACGAATACAAGAGCCTATATATTTTACATGGACATATTTTTGCCCACAGAACAACAGTACAAAACGCTGTTATAGCTTATACGTTGGAATATTGTTTTTTCATTCGTAAATTTCTAGAGTAAGGCAAAATATTTTCTTTTTTTCTTTTCTCCTTTTTTTTTTGGCTAAATAGAGTAAGACAATATTTGACACTTAAGATTTCTGCACGGATATATATATTTGATGAGTAATCATCGTGAAATTATTACCACTGAAAATTCGTCTATATATCCTTTCGGCTGGGTTATTACGACTATGGATCAGTTTTGTGAATGAATTTTTCCTGGAGATCAATCCACTTTTGAACTAATAAAGCAAACTGAATTAGTACAATATATTAGAGGTGGGTTTTAAAAAAAAAAAATTTCGTCCTCATCATGGATAAATAGAGAAATCTGCTAGATAAATCCTAGGTGGAAATTAGTACCGATAGTATTTTTCGTCCATATATAAATATGTTGTTCTATCCATAAAAGAGACCCCTACATTGTAACTATTAAATCCAAAGTAATCAACAGAGCAGATGCAGCAGCAACAGGAAAAACCATTGCGCCGGAGCTTGATGATTCGAGTAAAAGCGTCGTAAGAGTCTTTGCATTTAACGGCTTGACAACCCGAAGTCATCATCATCCTTCTGCTCACCGTGTCGAAAGGGTAACGGACGAGTCGTAGACCAAGAATGACCCAGCCATGAAGCATGGCTTCTGCAATGAAGTGCTTACCCTGAAAACAAGAAGTCAAAACGACACCAGAAGTGAACATAAACAAGCCTCTTGAGACTAAATGAACCAAAGGGAGAGTATATATGCTGATCACTCTCAAAGCATTTGTATGTTAAATCAAGGCGGAGAATATTCCACATGAAATCGCAGATCCTAATAATGGGGAAAACAATACTAATAAGTTGTGACTTTGTGAGTTGTGATTGCTACTATCTATTGTATGAAATTTGAGCTCCTACTATCAACAGTCATGTTTTATTCTCACAATCTCGAACTAGAAGTTGAAAACAGTTGTGGTTGATGCTGCTTTGAGTTCAAAATATTTGAGCCGACCCGCGGTGACTCGCTGTTGAGAACCACAGGCTTGATCAGTGAATTGGTCATTCCAAAGTAGAGTCCATCAAACACGATTTTGCCAACGCATGCGGTGTTGAATCCGCGATAAAGACCGGCAATACCATCAGACCTGAGGGTTTTCTCGTAAACGTCAACTAAACCATTAAACTGCCTCTCACCAGCCTTGATATCATTGTTTTTGGCGTAATCGGGGGCACAAACAAAGCCAATAGAGGGACAAGTAGTGCCTTTGGCGGACGCCTTGATATCAGTAGCCAAACGTGTGTTGGCATAGTCCAGTGAGTAGGCAAAGAATGGAGATGAAACACTAACTGCACTTTGTGCTGCCGGTTCCGAGCAAACGATTTCCAATGACAATCTGTCTTTATTAGAGCAGAAAACTCGTCTTAAGTAATCATTAAAAACAAATGTTGGGACTTGCAAGTTTTAAGAATCAAGTGTTATTATAAGAGGGCACAAAATATGGAGAATTCTTTGGAACGGCACACACGGAAAACAAAATGTGTTTTATCTAATCTGTAGTGTTCTGAACTATTAGATCTACATATTGTTCGGTTTGATATGATTTTGATTTGAACTCTTCAGAAAGATAAAATACTAATAAAATGCCCCGCAGAAAGTGTGTGTGTATAAAACCACTATCATAATTCAAAAGCTTATATAAAAAGAAAAATAATAATAAAAAAAAAAAAAAAAAACCTTAGAGCTGGAAGTTGGAAAGATTTGTGTTTTGGAACCAAAATTTTTAAGAAGTCATAAGTAAGAAGTAAGGACCAGGAGAACATTCAGCCAAAAAAAAAAAAAAGTACCAGGAGAACATAAAACAGAGTTAATCCAAGTGCTAATTTTGAGCTCACCTGGGCGATGAAGTATCTAATGACATTAGCAGTGTTTCCTCTCCAGAGGGAAAGGAAGCCTTCATTCCTAATAGTTCGGGCAAAGCAGTCAGTCCAGAAAGCCGACCAGAATTAAGCATCTCATTCTGATTCTGAAGCAACAGTTTAACTCGATTGAAAGGAGCCACTGCTGTCATTGCCATAACTGCTGCTACGCCGAAAATACCCCGTCCGACATCAGGCAAAGCAAGACCTTTCGCGCCTCTAGCGGAGCAAGCTCCCGGTGAGAAATGTGGGAGGCCAGTACTGCTTTGGCATGTTGTAAGGCTCAAAGGAATCTTCAAGCCTGCAGCATTCGCATATGAAAAGTTCATACCATGGTTTCTGTTGTGCATGGATATCTTCTCATGTACTGATAGATGCTGCTTTGCGTTCGCCATTCTGCGGTAACCCCGGTCACCTGAAGGGGAATGAGATTGTAAGTTATCCATGCAAATTAAGGTAAAGGGGCTAGTTTTCTTTGGTAAAATAATTGTTTCACTGATGTCAGAAGTAGTAGTAAATAGCATAAAAGCATCTGCTGTTCTTGCTTATACAGAGTAGAAAATCTATGTTCTGTTTTTATTTCAAAAGGAAATGACCACCACATATTAATTCATCATTACCTCTTATCATTCATATTTATATGTGTAAAGATGATTTCTTTAAAATGAATAAACAAGGAGACAAATTTGTTCGGGAACAGGGGAAAAAAACGGAGAAAAGGCCAATACAGTTAATCAGCGATGGTCATTGGAATTCAGTTTCTTTTTTTCTTTTTTTTTCAAAACATATATATATAATATAAAATTCTGTTTTGAAATTAACTTCTCAGGCTACGTCTCATCTCACATCAATTACCTGCTTTGAGTTGCTGACAAAATCAAAGAAATTATATGTGATCATTTATGTCCAAGTTTTTACAAAACAGTTCATAACATTTATTAAAGAATCCAGCAAAAATTTTAATGAAATAAAATATAGAATTTACCCAACAGTGTTGTAGTTAATAGATCATAACATTTATTAAAGAATCCAGCAAAAATTTTAATAAAATAAAATATCAAATTTACACAAAAGTGTTGCAGTTTTATACAACCAAAACCCAACTCTTTAGACTATAAGGACTTATATATGTACGAATTACTATTCCATCTACAGAAAAATTTCAAACCCAACTCTGATAGCTTTGTAAGGTGTGAATGTAAATATGTACATTTTCTTTAAAAAAAAAACTGTATATATATAAGTAAATATGTACAGAAACATATATGCCAAGCTCCAAGAAGTCACGTTTAGTAATTTTTGTACTTTAGTCCTTCCAAAATGGGATCGAAAATGAATTAGGAGAAAGAAAATCAGCATTTTGTTTCACGTCTAACATAGTCCACTTCTTGTCTCAAATATCATAATTTGGAATATAATATTTTTGTTGCTAATAATCTTATTCTCAGAAAAGATATGAACTTAAAAATTAATTTTTATATTCCATTGATTCGATTTCGGACTCAGAAAAGAGTTAGTGGGCCCTTTTTCTTTCCCTTACAAACTAATCATAAAAAGCCAGTGCAAAATGAAGATTTAAGCCAAATGATGAATTAATGCAGAACCTTCTATAAAAAAAATGAAAGTCTTTAAAAAAAATTAAAACAAAAGAAAATCAACTTCTTGTATCCAAACTCAAAGCCAAAGGCACTCGGAATTCTTTTTATAAATTTTTCTTTTTTTAATCAAACTTGTTCCTTATAACAATAATGAATAAATAACTATATGCACACACCATATTTGCAAGAAGCCAAGAACACAAATTAATTAATTCTAAGAGTCAAAAAGCGCAAGACGCTAAATTTAAACAAAACAAGGGAATGAACTCATCTAAGGCTATTTGAGCCAAAACAGGAAAATAAATCAATAAATAAACACATAACCAAATAAATACGATTATCTCCATTTTTTTCTAGTTTCTTTTTTCATTCAGTTTCCCATTAACCAAACAAACTGAACAAAACAAAAATAAGTAAAATACCATGAGGGTTTATGCTTAAAAAACGCACCTTTCTTCTTCAGCTGCTTTGGAGGCGAAGCATCCCAAAGCAGAGCCAGGAATGGCAATTAGGGTTTTGCATGAATTACGAATTTAGCCTTTCCCCTCCATTGAATTTAACAAAACTAACACTCTCTCTTTTGGGCTTCCATGCCATCGTACTTTCCCCACAGTCATATTTTGTTTTTTGTTTTTTTTTTCCATTTCTGTATTGTTTTCCATTTCACAGTTTTCCAAGAGACATATTATAAGAAAGATAGTACTGATAACTATACTAACCAATAAATACTGTATTATATATTAGCAAATGGCAAATGTATATGATATACATGCTCCGTTGAAGTGGAGTTATCCTATATAGTTTTACAATAATGTTTCACACACAAAAGATGTTTACGTAATCAGAATCAGAAAGCTAAAAATAGTGGAGTTTGTATATAGTTGGGATATAATGCATGAGAGAGAGAGAGAGAGAACAAAATACGCTAAATAAAATGCTCTGGACAATTAATGATCAAGGAGGCACTAAGCAGAATACATTTTTATTTTTATTTTTTTACTGAAGTACTGCTTTAGACTCTGGTAACAATTGCTTTCTGTAGTATTACAATGGCTAGAATTGAGCAGTTTATTATAAAATAATAACAATCAATAAATAGTAGTTGAATTATCATATCTATAATCCAAATTCCAAAATAGCATCTATATGTTAAAGGGTCTACTTCAGGGAAGTTTCATGACTCACCATTCCAAAATGTACTTCTGTAGAAATGTTGGATAACGAAATAAGTGTGTTCATCAATATCTATGAGCAGTTCAACAAAAATGGTATTCGTGTTTGTCAATCCATGAGTACACGTTTAGTCGAACATACTGACGGTTTCGGTTTGTATATCTTCGATTTGTAATGCAATTACCATGTTCAACAGAGGAGAGAGAGAGAGAGAGAGAGAGAGAGAGAGAGTAGTTCAACAGAAGAAGAGGTACCTAATTACCATAAATGAATATAGTTCAACAGAAGAAGAGGTGCCGAATTACGACAAATTATTATTCAATTTAATCTCGTTTCTTCTGCTGACCTTGAGTGTCTCCAACTCCGTCAGATTATGGACGATTTATCTTGTGAAGCGTAAGAGTTTATGGAGCATGACGAATAAAATGAAACAAGGTCGTGCAACTTTGTAAAATCCATGCACCGAAGCCCTTAAAAAGTGAGTAGCTCCCACATTCTTAGTGACATTACAAGAAGAAGAAGAAGAATAAGATTTAACAACGTGCACTAATAAACATTGTGAAAAACAATTTTTCAGAACGTGCGCTATCAGGATTTTTCAAGGAAAGTTTACAACGATTAGAAACTTTTGACATGAACCGGCAGGAATAATAAAAATGGCAGCAATATAAAATTAAACGACGAAAACAACCGAACATAAAAACGTGCATGTTCATGATACTACAACGTGAACGAAACTTAAAAATGACAATAAAATCACAGAAGCGAGAGTAAAACTTAGAAACGGCAATAGTGCGGCGAATTCTTGTGAAACAATAATTGATAATAACAGCAAACATACAACAAAACATACGACAAGAATCGTGCAATGCAATTATCGGAAAACGACAACAATATCGAATAAGTTATATAATTTCCAGCACCAGCACCACCCCCACCCCACAAAAATAAAAATAAAAGAGAGAGAGAGAGAGAGAGAGAGAGAAGGAGAAAGCAATAGCCTTGAAAACAACAGCAACTGGAAAAGGGGCAAAGGGAAAAAAAAAAGACAGCAAGCATAAGATTGTCTTTACATTGTATAGCATAATGTATTTGGTGGTTGAAATAGAACAATGTATAATCTCTGTCATAGCTGTCATCTTTACATTGTTCATACATCAATTCTTAAGTCAATGTTTAACACTTGGACACTTTGGAGATGATAATATCATGGTCAAGATTTACATTATCGAAAGTGCTGGCAGGTTTAGCCAGGTGGAATTCTACGCCCATCTCCAATAGGTTCAAATACACCCGCTTCATTAATTATTTCTAGTTTTGAAGAAAGAAAGAAACATCAGGAAGCTTACAACAGGGGTTTGTAATTTTAGTTGGGATGTACACGAATCTTGAAGTAGATCTATACAAGAGACTCAACCATAAGTTTAGAGATTCATATAATCAAAGATGACACTAAGCAGAACACAATGAAGCTCTTTGCTTCACCAGCAATTCTTTCAGCTTCTGTATGAGCTTAGGGTTTGAGCACATGTAATCGTGGAAGGACTCTCTTAAATCCCGTAATAACTGCGTGTCATTGTCGCTGGCGCTAGTATTGAGAAGTTTAGTGAAGAGATTCTTCCAGAGATCAACCTTCCAATATCTACAAAGTGAAATTCAAGGAGCACAATATAAGTCGGATTATGGTGAGAGAAAAACATGAATACAGTAATTGCTCAGGTTTCAGGATTACAAGCCATGATGTAGAAAGTGATGTATGAAGAAATGGATGAAATACCGTCTAAAAGATGACATGGGAAGATAAATATAGCCACCATCAGGTGCGGGTTTCTTTTGAATGTCCATGTAAGAATTATGAAGCATCAGATGAACAATAGCACAGAGACCATATGTGTCTACCTGGTGAGAAGTGACAGGGAGGATTAGTTTCAAGTTAGTCTATACTGTATGGCACAGGTAACTGCATTTGTAACGCTAGTAAAAGTCTGAGCTTGCCTGAAATTTCCATGGTCTTTTCTGTTGCATTTCAACACAACGGAAGCCTGAAGTCCTGCAATCTCCTTTAAATTCAGTACCATCAGGGAAAAGATGCAGATCTATTCCCCTTCCCCAGTCAACAAGACAAAGACCCTGCATGAAGTGCTCTTGTTAATTTCTTTAAAGAAGAAAAAAATAAAAAAGAAAAGAAAAGAAAAGCTCAAACTAAATATTGGTATTTGATGTAAACAAAACGAACTTGATCACGCCAAGGACCACTTCTGTCAGGAAATGCATCTTCTACTAGATCATCCCTGCCAAACAAAAAACAGGTGATATATGTCACAGAAAGCTGCCATAAACTAATAAGTTCATTAGAAATGGTTACACCGCAAGGGCCAAGTTTCAATATTATTACACAGATGAAAAGGTTCCCTAAACTTGTAGTTTTTTCTCTAGTAACTCTATGTTACGTTAAACCAACAAACATGGTTCCTACATGATTAGCTATTCAGAATGACTGAGTAACAACTTGGAGATATCAACTACTCCTAGTACTAGGGTTCATTCGACTTATTTATCACCAAAAAGCATGTAGTACTTTAACATCTAATAAAAGGCCAAAATAGAAGGTCAACAGCAATGTAACAATCATAGGGCAGCACCTCCTTAAGAGATATGTTTCTTAGCACAATACTTTTATTGTTTCTCTTCATTTTGAATTTCTTTCCTTGAACAACAGATTTTGTCAAGTTCCAGTCGTGCACATAATGCAAAATAGTAAACCTGAATCAGGAATTTCCTAATATGGCCATTGACAATGGATTTCAAACCGTATTCAAGTGTAAAAATTATAAAGAAAATCTCAGAGGCACTTAGATTTATAAGTGACTAAAATGTGAACTACAAAAGGTTGATTCTAGGTCTAGGACCTAGAGTGGAAGTTGAGAAGCAGAAAAGACTTAACATAGAATTTCGTCGTTATCTGAGCAACAAATTTCATTCCACACAATGGAAGAGCTTGTTACCTAGCATAACGGATTAGCATATTGTCAGGCTTGAAATCACCATGAATGATACCAGCAACATGCAAAGCTTCAAGCATGTAGAGCATCTCTATAGTGTAATAAATGCATAATACTTCTTCCATGGACTTTCCAATAACTACATAAGAATTTATTGCATCCTACACAATAGTTTCATGTCAGCATAATTATGATATAGACTATGCAAGATACCCACGTACATATCACATGCTATAAAGTATTAACTAACCTGAAGCGTCCCATTAGCTAGATAGTCACAGACAAGTATGCTACAGTTAGTATAAAGATGCACTCCATGTGCGAAACCAAAGCTTGACCTCTGTTAACATGATATATCAAGAATGAGTAAATATGCAAAAGCAGCAGAGACCAAAAAACACAACACTCAACAGAAGCAGGAAATGGCATACTTCTTCAGCTGAGATGCGTCGATCAAGTTGACGATACATGTAGAACTCCCAAGGGAAAGGGGGCTTTTGTATCTGCAAGAGATTTTGAAGCTATTAAAATAAACAGACGAAATATCAACGTGGAGACTACTGAATTGAAAAGTACCTTTAATGCAACGACGTCATCAGGATTAGAGTTGACGTATGCTTTATGAACTTGAGCGAAACCACCCTGTCCCGCACATCCCTTGATCTGATACTTTATTCCACCTGTGTATCATAATCAGGACAATAAGAAAATCCGCCTCCTAAAATTTGTCCGGACCTAGCATGCAAGAGGATTACTATAATTATATGATTTATCGGAGATTTGCCTTCGAGCTCAGGTCAAAAGAGTTGAAGCTGGTTAAGTTAGTATCGTGCCTACATCTTGAGCGAACAAGATAAACGGACAAACAAAATTCTCATTTGACTCTTTTTTCTTCTTAATCATTAAATTAGATCACCAAACAAACAGAAAGCCTTTCTCCAAATCTGCAAACTCAAAAAGGAGCTAGTTTGACCATGGGAATAAAGCAGTAGGAAAGAGTAAACCAGAATAACTACAATCACCTATCTCAACAATCTTATTTCTTGATGAATTCTGCAAAGATAAAGCCACTTTTCTTGGGTAAGCTTTAGAACTTGAATGGCATCCCTGAAACAAGTAGAAGATATTACAAATAAACCATGACTTTTCATACCAATTAAGGCAAACATTTTCAAAATGTAACAACCAAACTGTCCCACCTCATATTTCATAATCTGGCTATTAGTCTTCATCACTAGATCTTTTATGGTAGAGCTCGACCATGGATTGATATGACTCTCCCCGGACTGAATAGTTTCACCATCATCGTTCTGCAACATGCCATTACTTTTAGTTTTCTTCGTCTCATCGTGTTCTTTCTGACATTCCTTTTGACTCTCCCCGGACTGAATAGTTTCACCATCATCGTTCTGCAACATGCCATTACTTTTAGTTTTCTTCGTCTCATCGTGTTCTTTCTGACATTCCTTTTGACTCTCCCCGGACTGAATAGTTTCACCATCATCGTTCTGCAACATGCCATTACTTTTAGTTTTCTTCGTCTCATCGTGTTCTTTCTGACATTCCTTTTGACTCTCCCCGGACTGAATAGTTTCACCATCATCGTTCTGCAACATGCCATTACTTTTAGTTTTCTTCGTCTCATCGTGTTCTTTCTGACATTCCTTTTGACTCTCCCCGGACTGAATAGTTTCACCATCATCGTTCTGCAACATGCCATTACTTTTAGTTTTCTTCATCTCATCGTGTTCCTTCTGGCATTCCTTTTGAAGTGAAGTATCATTCACTAGGCTAGACAATCGATCAAGAAACAAGGCGTGCGCTTTCTTCAACC